>NC_085874.1:27131450-27146450 GCF_034702125.1 Engraulis encrasicolus
CCCCATAGTGCACACCGTTCCACCAGTGGAATGCTGTACTAGACATAGAACAGTTAACTACCACAGTACTACACTACTATGACATAGCACAAGGGCTTTAGTAGCCTAATGCACTATGATTTCGTCATCACATTATTCTGGTAACAGCAAATTTATAACGCTGTGTCTTAACAGGTAGGCTAAAAGAGCATGTAAAAATAATTCAGCCAACTGTATGTTATTTAGTATTAAAACTAGATTTTAAACTACATCCTGATAGAACATACACATGTTAGAAAGCTTGAGTAAGAACTCTAAGATGCTGAACAATACATGATCATCATACAGCTAAATTTCAATCCGTGGAATTGTAAATGCATAATAGTCTAATAGTGCAGCGGCTTACCAAAACAATCGTTCAGTTTGTGATACAAGCATGAAAATTGATACACATGTAGCCAAAGGCATTCTAAAAAGAACTGGATATGGAGCCATCGTGAATTTTTAACATGGTGGCCATATCAGCCATTTTTTCAAAATGGCCGCCAGCAACAACAGTTTTCTTATGAGTAATGGATATAATATGACATTTTAGACATATTTACCATTCATACTACTTGGTAAATGTCTTATGGATAATTAGATGATTTAATGAATATTCAAGATGGCCGCCATTTTCAAGAAAAGGCCATTACGGTTACGGAGCTGAAAACAGCATGAAATTTAGAACGTTGATTCCTTACGACCCAGGACTGTACTGTACTATACTCTACTGTAATGTGAAATACCGTGCTGTACTGTACTATACTGTATGCTACTGTACTGTACTGTACGGTACTGTATTGTACTGTACTAAACTATACTGTACTGTACTGTAATGTGAAATACTGTACTGTACAGTACTGTACTATACTGTATACTACTGTACTGTACTGTACTTTGCTATACTGCACCGTAGTGTATGCTACTGTACTGTACTATACTGTACTGCACCGTACTGTATGCTACTGTACTGTACTATACTCTACTGTACTTTTCTATAGTGCACCGTACTGTATACTACTGTACTGTACTGTACTGCACCGTACTGTATGCTACTGTTCTGTACTGTACTATACTCTACTGCACTTTTCTATACTGCACTGTACTGTATACTACTGTACTATATTGTACTGCACCTTACTGTATGCTACTGTACTGTACTACACTCTACTGCACTTTTCTATACTGCACCGTACTGTATGCTACTGTACTGCACTGTACTGTACTTTTCTATACCGCACCGTACTATGCTACTGTACTGTACTGTAGTGTATTGCACAGTACAATTATAGAACTGAAACATGTAGAGCATTCTGAGGTCATGTACAATAGAAAGCAAAAAAGTGTAGTGAGAATGACTTATGTTACTGTTGCCACTCAAACTGTTGAAGGCTATGTCGTGTGGCATTCATGTCAAGTTCATGTTGAGTCATGTGGCATTTTGTTATTAGATGTTAGATACTTCTCTCTACTGTGGGTAAGGGTGGCACATGTTGTCCATCAGCTGTCTGTTTTGAAGTAGCAATTGAAGTACTCACTGACTAACTGTAATGCAACTTGTGACACAATTACTAGGCGAGGACTCATTTGCAAATTCAGGGGAAAAACAATTGACCTCTGCCTACTTACTCAACATTTACTTAGAAAACATTTCCATTTAATTTGAACTGAAGACATACTGTAGCCTACATGTATATTGAGTAATCTCTCTGTAATGCCATTCTAAAGATGGCTGAAATGCACTCAATATATGCACAATGCTACTTGTGAGAATGTAGAATTAGGTGATCTTGTGGGTTCTTCATACATATGGAGAGGTCCTGTCTTTTACCCTCTCTCATACAAATAAAAAATATCTGTTATGGAAAATAGAGGATGGAGAACCTGCTACCTTGGACATCATCTTGCACTGACACTTCCCCATTCAGATGCTGAGCAAGCATTAGCAGCAGTCGTCTATTCTCACCATAGTTTTAGTGTGGGAAATGTTCATTTGAATTCAGACCAAGAATCTTCTCAAATCATTCAAAATGGTACATTTGTACATCTGTCAAGCATGTAAGCACAGACTTATACTTTCACACTATGTACAACAATAATCGATTCGGTAATGCAATGCAATGCAGGGCATGGAAAATTCAATTCAATGCAGCAAGTTCCATAATCGATGCGATCATTTTTTCAAGTTTCAATAAGCCCTACTTCTGTGGATATTTCAGGAGCAAATGAATGTTAAATTTAATAAAAGCACTTCAAAGCATTGAAAACTGCAAGACTGACAAAAAAACAGACAAAAAATGTTGCTCAGTATCTGCCTACTTGTATTGCCTCATCATGACTGATGAAACATTTACTTTACTTTCAATAGAAATGTAATGCATTGCAATGCATTGTGGAATGGAATGGAATCGCTACCTCCCAAATCGTAATCAAATCGTGAGGGTAGTGCCAATGCACACCACTACTATGTACATTTTTGTACTTTTCATCAATCTGGTCAAGCAGACTACCATTGCCCTTTCATCTCTGCTGAGTTCGGGACTATATTAACATTGTCAGCTAAGTATAATGTAATGTAATAACAATGTAATGCATTACACAACATGACATATTGTATATGACATAGTAGAATTTTTTTTTTTTTCGGGAGGCCTCCTAGACTAGAATTGCAGCATATACCATAAGGAAACAGCATGCAAAGTGCTTTTGTCAGTTCTGTAATGGTAAAAACCCTTAACAGACTCCACTATTGTATCACTATCTGACATGGGCTGCCATTTTTAAAAAAAGAACTGTGATACTATACTGTATATCAAGTATATAATGAGCTAAAAGGAAGCTTCTGGTTAATTCCAAAGTTCCAAATTAGAATTCTGCATCATGAAAAATGACTGATTTGACACCGATATCACCTATATCAGATAAATCATACACGTGACAGCGGCCATCTTGAAAATGTCAGCCATCTTAAATATTCATGACAACTTTTCAATTATCCATATTACATTTACCTAGTGGTATGAATGGTAAATATGTGTAAAATATACTATATCCAAGAAAACTATTGTTGCTGGCGGCCATCTTGAAAAATGGCTGCCATGGCCACCATGTTGAAAATTCACGATGGCTCCATATCCATTTCTTTTTGGAATACCTTTGGCTATATGTGTACCAATTTTCATGCTTGTATCACAAACTGAACGATTCCTTTATATTTTGGAGCTAAGCTATTAGACTATAAGTGTCCTTTGACTTTGTGGTGAATCTCAGAGTGAGGATGACACAAACAACACAACTGTCATCAATGTTTGTCCCTGATCGCTTTTTGGTCCCATACTAGCCTACATGAAACTGATTGCGCACTGATCAAGCTCACATTACATCTATGACTGTCACACTTGGCCAAATGATAGGCCAACTGTATTTTGTTTGTTTATTTGTTTTTAAAATGTGCACAATTTGAGTCAAGTTCAAGTCAAGTCATGTCAAGTCGGTTTTATTTTCAATTTCTTTGCATGCGCTGGTCATACAAAGAATGCTAGTCAAAGACTAAGTAACTTAAACAAAACAAAAGGATAGACTTCACCCTGCAAGTATGTGCCAGCCATAACACGGTGTTATACTGCCACCTATTGGTAAAAAAACAATTATTTTACTGATAAATGTATTGTTTAGGAACATGTTTTTTAATATCTTTTCTTCTAAAAATGACTAGCCATATTAATATTATTATTATTAGAGATTGTATACAAGGCCTAGTATACAAGGCTGTAAACCCACTGCTTGCAGGGCAGGACTTCACAAGCTATTGGCCCAATTGCAAAAAAAAGGTTCTGTAGACTGTAGCCTACCTACCTGAAAAGAAAAGACAGCAAGTTTAGGCTACTGTTGAGACAGATGTTTGTTCATGCTTATGGGCACGTCGTATTTTGAATTGACTAGTAGACAACATTTAAAACAGGACACTGCAAATTAAAGATTAGGCCTAGACTAATTCCGAAACAAACTGAATGGATAGGTCTATCCAATATGGAGATTTTTCCATTCTGATAATATCAAAGACCTATCGAAATATAATTTTAACTTATTTAAACCCGTTGCCAAGGACTCATAGAACAGTCATTGGTTGGTGCAAACGGGGGATCATTTGGGAGGAAAGCGTGGATCGACCCAAATGCCAACTCGGCAGGGAGGCGCTTTCCATTGCGCATAGAGTCATCTGTGTACGTTCTTTTCAGACTATGAGAGTAGGCTACGTCGAAATCGTAATTAAGCCGCTGGCTAGACTACTTATTTGCAGTGGACGTATATGACAAGTATGCTATGCAAAGCATTTGTTATTGTTTTCTCCCCCCAAATATGATTTGGAAGCGTCCATTGACAATCGAGTTGCTGGACAGTCCGAGGTGTCACATCTCAACAGCGGAATGAGGTGGTGGTGTGACTGATATGCGTATGATGGAGTTCACATTATGCAGAATTATTCAAAAGTGAAACTTTCATCAGTTTTCTGTAGCCTATGAACGTGACCTTATCGCGCATTCATGTATTGGACTAACGGCAACAGGTTTATTGCTTTCGAAGGCTCCGTTAGTCTACTTAATCTATTTCGTTTTTCTTCTTTACGCAACAAATGACGAGTTTAACCAACTGTTTGGTTCTTTATAAAAAGTAGACTATCTTACCTGGAACGTAACTCGCAGCAAGACAATTATTGGACACGGCTTGGGATGCAACGCGGATAACGGGAATCGAAGATCCACCAGGTCATCCGTAAGTTTGTGTCTTTGGGTACATGGGTTAAAATTACAAAGTGTCATCATGACCTACATGAATGCACTTTCTCAACAGTATATGGGGCGCAAGTTATTTGATGGTTTTGTTTCATATGAAACCGGAAACTTTGCCCTTTATCAGATAGGCTACATTCACTATGGTCACTTTTTTTGTTTAACCAAAGGAGGCGTTTTTCCACTGTTACATAGTTAATATAACTCCAAGGCATTGCACGTTTTCAAACGAATTAATTCCTGCTTTAAATGAGGGCTGAGTTTTGCTCAAACACATGATGAAACCGTAGGTGTGGCACTAATTTTGATCGTGGAGTGGTAAATTGTTGTGGAATTTTATTAAGCCCACTTTATAGCAAAAGTATCACTCTCACTGATTGTGAGACTCGTAACAAGGACATGGGCAATATCTGAGTGTTTGAAACATTAATACAAAATGTGTGTTGCCTATGCGTGTTTGGCAAAGAGAAGGAGTGTAGGGGAGGTGCCACTGTGTGTGTGTGTGTGCGTGCGTGTGTGTGAGAGAGAGAGAGAGAGAGAGAGAGAGAGAGAGAGAGAGAGAGAGAGAGAGAGAGAGAGAGAGAGAGAGAGAGAGAGAGAGAAGGCAAGAAAGAAAGAAAGAAATGAAGAAAGCAAGCAAGAAAGAAAACAAGAAAGAAACGAGAGCAAGAGGAAACCCTTACAGTGACATTGGCAGGCAGAGAAGGGGTGTGTCCTGGGACCTCAGAAATACTGAATCACGTCTTTTCTGTTTCCACTAAAGAGAAGACATGCTTTCTTTTCGCTGGCTCTCACTCCCACTGCCGCCAGCGTTGAGTCATAACAGTTTATTCAGCAGCCGCCGACCATCTCAGGGCCCCGCTGCTCCAGCGGTTCCCTAGGACCCAAACATGATAATCCATTTGTTGCCCATGCAGGCCCCATTCTCATGAACAACAGACAGCTGAAATTATATATATTTCCCTCTTTCTCTTGGGACGCTGGGTAGGAAAATGTGCTAGTGACCCCCTGACCCGGTACCAGGAACAGCAGCAACCAGCACCATCGTGGGAAAATTCCCAGAATGCTTTAGTGGAATGGTGGTGGTGGTGGTGGTGGGGTGGGGTGTAGGGGGTGCGAGCAAGGCTTGTGTTTGTTTTCAGTGGGAGCTTCTGGTTGATTGGAGTGGGAGAAAGAGAGTTGGGCTTCTGTGGTGGGGTGGGGGGGGTGTTCCGCGATGAAGCCTGCATCTCACTGCTGCATTCTAGATGCCTGGTGGCAAACGCTTCTATGGTCTAATATATCCCCTAATGTCCCCATGTGAACACACACACACACACACACACACACACACACACACACACACACACACACACACACACACACACACACACACACACACACACACACACACACACACACACACATACATGCTTATCATTGAATGTGCGTCCTGATTGGCCAATCTGAACTGATGTACACGTTGCCTCTGATGTCACTTTCTCTATAAACCCTTGTGAATGTTTGTTCTGCTTTTGCACTGAGAATGGGGTCACCCGAAACATTTGCAACTTTTGCAAATAGCATGGCATATGTGAGAGCATTAAAAACCCACCCTTAGGTTGGGGCATCTCTTCTTAGTTTTCATTGAGTGCAAGCTTCAGTCTTCCTGATTTTGAATGTATCCAAAGTCAATGCACCACCACACGACTCGAGTCACGACTAAAGCCACTTTGAAAGGTGCAGGCCCTCTCTTGGAATACCCCATGGGAACATCCCCGCCGCCCCCGCCACTGCCACCGCCACCGCCACCGCACCGGCCACTGCCAGCCAGCCCCTCACTGATTGGAAACAGACAGTGAGAGTGGGCTGGAAGACCTAAGCTTTTGTTTCCCAGCTTGTTGCTAAAAAAGTTCATGTTTGTCATTAAAGTTAGATTAGATTTGTCTTAGAGATTGATGTAGTACCATAGAAAGCACAACACAATACAACAACATCCTTATAGATACAGTAGAGCAGGGTTTCCCAAACTGGGGTGCGTGCACCCCCTGGGGTGCGCGGCCTGCCATAAGGGGGTGCGCGACCTGAATAGAGCAATGGCGGATATGTGTGTTTTTAAACAGCATTAATGAACAAGAAGTAGTTTTTAATTTTAAGGTGAATTGTATGCTGGAAGGGTCCATTGGAAGTGTATTGTGTCATAGTATGTCATGCAATAAAGTTACATTGTAATGAGGGCATAAAAACCATTGGGTCTATTGGGAATGAGGATTGCCCAAAATGACTGCATAATGTGCGGTGATTTGCTATCTCATAGCGCAAACATATGCTTAGGGGGTGCGCGAACCAGATTAAAATGTACAAGGGGGTGCACAGGGAAAAAAGTTTGGGAACCACTGCAGTAGAGCAACATAGTTAGCAACTATGGTTTCGAGAAACGCCCCCCAGAGTTGTACGAAGTATAGGTAGAAGTAGGCCTACCGTACCCTTACAGCAGTGTTGTAATCACATCTGTAAGAGTACTTCTACTTCTACTTTGTACAACTCTCTGGGGTGAATTTCTCAAAACCAAAGTTTCAATGCATTTTTCCATTGGCAACTACCCAAGTTACTAACTGCTAACAACTACCTTTCGAGAAATGCACCCCTGATATGGATATTTATAGAAAACACGTCCACTTTGGCCTCTCATTTATACATAAACAGTTTTAGAAATCTCTTCTCAAAAATCTGGTTTGAAACATATCCCTTTTAGTTGGCTAAAATGCTCCAGTCTTATTGGTGTCTTAGTTTTATCCACATGCAGTGTTAATCAATGGATCCGTGTAGCATTGTAGCATGCTACACGGATCCATTGACTTTCACTAGCTTAGCGACATGCTCCCTCTTTTAACTTGTCTTAAAGCAAGACAACGGCTTACATGAAAAATAAGACACTTTACCACCTTTATAAACCCTGGCCAACGATTTTAACTGTATTAAGCCCCAAAATAGTGGCATACCCCTTTAAACTATGCATAAAGAAAACTACAGTATACTTCACAAGCATGCTGTAGCAAGTTGTTAAACGCCTTCTCCTTTTCATGTGTAGCCTTTTTTTTGTACAGATAGGATCGCCTCCGATGCCACACACACACACTACTTGCTGATGAAAACTAAATTGCATCATAATGACATTGTTATGACATTACAGAGAGATTAACATAATGTGCCTATTACCATTCTGCCCACATACCAAGTAGCATTGTCTGGTGCTACGGGCAAAAACATTGGGCCATTCCAAGCGGTACACATTGTACCCCCATTGACATGTACAGTATGTGTGGATTTTGGTCAATTTGTAGTGCTTGGTTTTCAATTCTGTGGTGTGCAACAGAGGTATTCCCGCACAGTTCGTCCCCCTCGGGGCCGCAAACTTGCCATCTCCTAATCAACGCATTAGTTCGGAATGGGAGGCACAGTACGATACCGCTGAGCTAAAGGGCCGGTCCGACAGTCCAACGCTACCGCACTGTATTGAGGCTTCAGAAGGGAGGTTTACTAACGTTTCCACGCCACACTCTTCTATGGCCTCCATTACAGGTGCAGTGCCACATTTGTCTACGGGTAGTAAGCTAACAACAAGCTTATAGTCAGGACTCTGCATGAAAGGGTTAAATAATGCAGCCAGGATGGCACGTGCGCCACACTTGAGCCACACCTGGGCCACACCTGGGCCGGCTCTCACCGGTGATCACTTGCCATCTGTCGGGGGAGGGGCGAGGGACCCGACGTGGTGGTGACTGACTCCCACAGAAAATAAGGAGCTCATGGATTATACATGATGCCGATGATTGGTTACTAACAGCGTGATGCCTGAGCGCACAGACATGGAGGGTCGCTAGTATTGTGCTTGTGTCGGTGATCCCGGGAGTGTAGAGTGTGTGTATGTGTGTGTGTGTGTGTGTGTGTGTGTGTGTGTGTGTGTGTGTCTGTGTCTGTGTGTGTGTGTGTGTGTGTGTGTGTGTGTCTTCAGAACATTGTGTTGTAGCCCGTTACACCGCTACTTATTCTCTTGAGCTGAACTGTAACAAAAGTGCCTGCCTGACCAGGTTGCCGTTTGCTAACCTATGTGGAAAGATACACACACACTTACTTACACACACACACGCACGCACGCACGCACGCACGCACACGCACACACACACAATCAGACATGGGAATTGGCGTTTGCAGGTCAGCTCTGATCAGCTCTTATTCCTTAGCAATCACTGGCAGACATCTCTCTCTCCCTCTGTCTCTCTGTCTGTCTGTCTCTCTCTCTCTCTCTCTCTCTCTCTCTCTATATCTCTCGCTCTCTCTCTCTCTCTATCTCTCTCTCGCTCTCTCTCGCTCTCTCTCTCTCATCTCTCTCTCTCTCTCTCTTTCACACACAGACACACACACACATACGCACACGTACACACACGCACACACACACACACGCATAGACATGTGTTGACTTTGTAAACACGGATACGAGGAAGCCCATCTGGTCCTTGTCCGTGATGAGCTCCAGACCAGTCATAGCGGAGTGGAGTGGAGGTGACGGGGGTGAGGTGAGGTAAGGTGAAAGGTCAGAGGTCAGATGAGAAAGTGGCAGAAGGTGAGAAGCCCTCCCCGCTGGCAAAAGGGCGAATGTGATTGGCTCTTGGAAGCACTGTAGAGGTAGCTTGGTTCAAAAGGGGCAGATGGTGAGAAGCCCTCCCCGCTGGCAAATGGGCAAATGTGATTGGCTCTTGGAAATACTGTAGAAGTGGCTTGGTTCTCACCAGACCTGTGTGTGTGTGTGTGTGTGTGTGTGTGTGTGTGTGTGTGTGTGTGTGTGTGTGTGTGTGTGTGTTTGTGTGATTGTGTGTGTGTGTAGCTCTGAAGCCCCCTGGTGAGGCTCCAACACACACGGAGGTCTGGGAGACTGTACGTAGTAGGATCCCAGTTCTCCAGTCAAAAAATAATCGGACCATTTATTGCTTCAATATCAACGGCAGCTCTCCTTGAGGAGTTGCAGGGCAGATTACGTATAGACTATATTGAGGTTTGAGAGATCAACGGAAAACGTTTGTGAAGGTACTTGTTGCTTGCTGGCAAGGACAGGCAGAATGATCGAAAAAGCCATGCTTTCTGAAGGCGGAGCCAACGCGTTCTCTCCCAGACCTAGTAGTGGAGCTCGCAAAGCTGCACGGAACTACAGGTCGGGCAAGAGCCAGGCAACTGTGGAGGTTGTGTGCAGGGCCGCTGACAGCTTTGGCTGGGCCTGGGACAAATACACACGAAGGGGCCCCAAACCCAATACATGCAATGTAATGCGGATCCAATTCTGGGCCTCCCCTATGCCTGAGCCCGGGACAAGTGACCCCTTTGTCCCCCCCTGTCAGCTCCCCTGCTTGTGTGTGCAGGCTGCTGGTGACAGCTAATATGAAAAGGGAGTGTCGTGTAGCCAGGGGCACAGGCTGGCAGTGGAGAAAATGAGTAACAAGTGTGTGTGCTTTGTGTGTGTGTGTGCTTTGTGTGTGTGTGTGCTTTGTGCTTTGTGTGTGTGTATCTGTGTGTGTGTGTGTGTGTGTGTGTGTGTGTGTGTGTGTGTGTGTGTGTGTGTGTGTGTGTGTGTGTGTGTGTATCGCATGTGCCTGGAACAGTCTGCAAAATATACATGTATTTTGTGTGTGTGTGTGTGTGTGTGTGTGTGTGTGTGTGTGCCACATGTGCCTGGAACAGGAGGTCAAAGGGGTGGGAGTGGGGGGCAAACTAAAAAGGAAAGTCTGTGAAATATATATATATTGTGTGTGTGTGTGTGTGTGTGTGTGTGTGTGTGTGTGTGTTTGTTCGTGCGTGCGTGTGTGTGTGTGTGTGTGTGTGTGTGTGTGTGTGTGTGTGTGTGCGTGCGTGCATGTATGCATGCATGCGTGTGTGTTTATTTTGTATGATGGCACACAGCACTCTGGCAGACAGGGAGGGGAGGCCTAATGGCCTCTTATTATGAAATATTTGGCCCATAAAGAGGCGGTGGGTGGAGTGCTGATTTATAGTGCATTATGGGAAGCGGGAAGAGATTGAGATCACGAGGAAGTAAAAAAGACATGTTGGAAGACATTGGGCGCGTTCCAATATGCAACCTTGCATCCTCCACTTGTGCTTGTGGCCTAGTACCAGGAAGTAGTACGTTGTGATGACATCACTGACAACAGCATTATATTTCAATATCTCACAAAAGTTCAATTGTGAAGTCATTTTCTCATTTGCACACTAGTTGGTGATTGAAGAACAGTCCCCCCATGTTGTGGCTAGGCTGACAGCGGGGAAACTTAATTGTTTTCTCTACGGAGGCGGGGCATCAGCAAAAGGTGAGGCCACAAGCACAAGTGGAGGACGCAAGGTTGCATATTGGAAAGCACGCAATGAGAAGGTCAAGCCCTGCTGTCACCCATTTCCAGCACCAAAGTCCAATAAGACCCGGTACTAGGGCTGGGCGGTATACCGTTAAAAAACTGTGAGAACGGTTTTCACCTACACAAGGTTCACTTTTTGATGAGAGAAGGTTTTTTTAAATTATTTTTCCAAAAAAGTAATTGAAATAGAAATGGAGATTAATTTAAATTCAGGATTTTATTTCATTTTTAAATGAAATTTCAGACTTTTCTTCAGAAACATTGAGATGTGGGGGAAAATCGCCGTGCAGAGAACCGTGACATCAATTTTCATCAAGAAAACCGTCCAGCCCTACCCGGCACTGTGTCATTAGTCTCTCTGGCCTGTTCCCTTGTGGAGCATGAGATTGGTCTTTTATGACCAATTGGACACTGCCTCCCTGCCTAATAGTCTTCATCAGAAGATAGACTTCCATGTAGGGGTGGGCGATATGGCAAAAATGTCATATCATGATTTTTTAACATGAAATCTCGATTCGGATTTTTTATCACAATCTTCCATCCAAAAAATAAAACCAACAAAATCAATTTCGATATGCTTGCAATTTGTAATTTGCAGTTAATAAAATGTTAACACACTGATGACGCTCTCATAAAGTGCACAATTAGAATACAATAATGTAAAGAAAAAAAGTGAAGACACCAACACAAGTATGTAAACATCACTTTGATAATGATAGTTAACATCCTCACTGCAAGACGATCTATACGATTTCTTCACTTTGGCAGATTCGAGACGATCTTGTACTCGATATCACGATTCACGATTTAATATCGTCATATCGGCCACCCCTACTTCCATGCGTACAGGCCTTTCGTGAATCCCTTTGGATTCTCAACCTTTACCCTTTACCTCATCATAACCCTGCCAATGCCCCCCTTAGTATTAAAGGGACACTGTGTGAGATTTCTAGTTGTTTATTTCCAGAATTCATGCTGCCCATTCACTAATGTTACCTTTTTCACGAATACTTACCACCACCATCAAATTCTAAGTATTCATTATGACTGGAAAAATTGTACTTTTCATACATGAAAAGGGGGATCTTCTCCATGGTCCGCCATTTTGAATTTCCAAAAATAGCCATTTTTAGCTGCAAAAATGACTGTACTTGGACCATACTAGAAAATATTTGTTTATTACTCAGTAAACTTTAATGTAAAGATCAAATTTGGCAATAGGCAGCTCAGTTTCAATGAGCAGCATAGTTGCAGTAGGCCTACCTTTTTTGACCATTTCCTGCACAGTGTCCCTTTAAAAAAGCAAAATAGAATAATGCCCCCCAGTTGCAATTGAGCGTTCCCCTCTCTTCTCTTTCTTAATGGTCCTCAAGGGCTCCCTCGCGGCCCCTTTGGGGGGGCTGTGGATCCCCCTTTGAGAAACACTATTTAAGCCTATTGCCCATCTCTTGGCCGGGGCTCGCTTGAAAAGGAGGCAATAGGCTGGACGTGACTACCCTGGGGAAATAAAGGACAAATCGAATCCAAATCTGCCCTGATCCCTCTGCTCTAACTCTACTCAAATCAAATCAGCATTCTCTCTGACCTTATACTCGGGCCAAATGCACCTTTTTTCTGACAGAATGGCAGAGTGCATGGCACTGTGGCACTATGGAATGGCACTGTGGAAAATCTTTCGTTCTGATTGGCAGCAGAGGCAACCAATCGCTAACCTGGTTCCCATGCGATGGTTGTTACCAACCATCTGGAACATTGTCAATCGCTCAGCTCTGGAAAGGCGCAGGTGTGTTCAAAACAGCTCGAACCTGATTGGAGAATTTACGTGGCTTTTTAAAAAATCACTACTACTTCAACCACTGTCTTGTATATACCCTGCCCCGCAATCCCGCCCCGCGATTCTGATTGGACAGGCTATGAAATATCTGATTCTGTTCGGGCTCGTCTAAGATTTCCAGACGCTCGTGCGAGCTCACAAAGTTTAACGAAAATGCACAAAGCACGAAGGGTCTGCATGAGAGCCAGGCTAACCAATCGCTGTCAAGTACTTCCTTCTCATGTTGAGGTTGCAAGATCAAAAGCTGTATGGGACCACACACACACACACACACACACACACACACACACACACACACACACACACGCACACGCACACGCACACGCACACACACACACACACATTTCTCACCTAAACAGAGCTTTTTGGCGTTGCTAGATAGGATCAAAAGCAGCATACTGTACATACATGTGGGACAAGGCATCCCTCACCTCACAGTAACTGAGCTTTTCAAGAGATTTTTTTTTTTGGAAGTTCAACAATTCTATTGTCTTTGAAGCGGAGTCATTAACAAAAAGAAAGCATCAGTTCCAATTTTTGTTGCATTCTTTTAAAGAGCTCTTCATATGTAGCCTATGTGGGCTGAATGAAGTGAAGGCTGAAGGTATTTCTTCACTTCTTTCACTCTTTCTGTTTTAACTCTTATGCTGCTCCCTCCTTTTCCCCATTCTGTTTTTATTGCGCGCGTGCGTGTGTGTGTGTGTGTGTGTGTGTGTGTGTGTGTGTGTGTGTGTGTGTGTGTGTGTGTGTGTGTGTGTGTTAGAATGTGTGTGTGTGTGCGCGCAGTACACATAATATGGGCGTGCTCACATGCTTTTTACAGCATGCCAAGTCTTTCCCTATTTTCTGCCCTCTGTATGGAAACTTGCATTCTTCTTGTGGCTGTGGCTGGTGTGTGTGTGTGTGTGTGTGTGTGTGTGTGTGTGTGTGTGTGTGTGTGTGTGTGTGTGTGTGTGTGTGTGTGTGTGTGTGTGTGTGTGTGTGTGTGTGTGTGTGTGTGTGTGTGGTTACGCTGTGTTTGTGTCTGGTCTGAGCTAATATAGTGCCAGGGCTCTGCCTACTTGGCTGTGAGTAGGGTGGGTCGTGTCTGCTTAGTATTTCCAGTACATATACAAAATGGCTATAATCTTTCATGTGTGTCATAAGAAGATTATTTATAGCACATGAACACTTTTTTTGTTTGTTTCAAAACATTGCTGGAAGATCGGAGGACCAAAACATGTTGGAGCTTTTTAAAGTTTTATTGCAACCAAGTCATGCAATAAAGGCTTGTTATTTTTAATAGTTGAGAGTGCCTTGGTATTTTTCTTTTTTCAACTTCTGCATTTTCCCATCCAAAGAGCACCTCAAAGAGCACCTGTTTTTTGAGTCCAGAAAGCGCTCTTACAACAAAACTTTTCTTTGACATTGCTATGTTTGTTTCAAAACAATACTATGGAGTCACCCACCAACAAGTATTTATGATAAATATAAAACTGTTGCGTGCAAAGTATAATAGAAGCAGAAGACCTCACAATGAGCAAGCAATAAGACATGCAAAAGGAAGACTGAATCTAAACATATTTTTAAATTAGGATATTTCGAACACATTATACACTATACATTATAAATGTAACTATTCAAGCCTAACTACTGAGAATACAATAAGTAAAATAAAAGTCCACGCTTATAGAGGATACAATTGATGATGTCAGAAAGGTTTTGGCGTACTAGAAGAAAATTAATAACAGATGAGGCAGGATATGAGAATGATGTAAAGTGTTGAACAACAACAAAAAATGTGGTCCAGAGATGCACCAAGATAACTAAATGTGCTTTTTTGAAAATACAAGACAGCTGTGCACCAAGGAGGAATGATTTTGGGAGAAGAGATTCACACAATGTCCTCGATATCGTGACTGAGAAGTTACTCTGGTCTAGCCAAGCTGTGGTCAGTGTTGCTGCCAGATGTGTCTGATCAAATCCCGCCCAA
>NC_085874.1:27151450-27246450 GCF_034702125.1 Engraulis encrasicolus
ATCCTGTCCTTCATCAGGATGCCCGAAACAACTTTATTTTCATTTTTCATGTGACTTTGCTGGT
The DNA here is from genome assembly GCF_034702125.1 of Engraulis encrasicolus. Taxonomy (NCBI): domain Eukaryota; kingdom Metazoa; phylum Chordata; class Actinopteri; order Clupeiformes; family Engraulidae; genus Engraulis; species Engraulis encrasicolus. Next base: position 27,151,515 of record NC_085874.1, read on the forward strand.
CCTGCACCCAAAACTTCTTTGAGACGGACGTGCGTGTTTTTTTCTTTGTTATACAGGTTCTACACGCACACACCCACAAGCTTACGCACTGATACTCGTATATACTGTATACACGCAATCACATACTGTACACATAAACACCAGAACATACTTATTTCGATTGCCTTCTTTAAGATACTGGAGATCGTGCAGGTGCTACGCGCAAACACACCCACAAGCACACACACCTGGGGTGAAAGTAGTTTTCATGTCTTACCGGTGCTATTTTTTGCAAGTCTTCTTAACAACCGCCCTTCCAATGCCAACCTCAGAAAGAGCACACACAAAGTAAACATGTGCGCTACAGATCTACTGTATATCACTGCATGACTATTTCGGGTAACTTAGAGCTATTCTCTTCATAGGACACTTGTCTCAAATGGCATGGTGTGGTTGTATATTTTCTACTTTGATAGAATTTTCATAGGTTTTTGGCCAGCATTAACCCTATACTCTAACTGGTACTGCGCATCGGTTGTAAATGTTATACTGGTGCTGCGCACCTGTGCGCACCTGCCTACTTTCACCACTGCCACACACTCACATGTACTGTATACACACAAACACATACGCACAAACACCAGCAGACACATAACTCGATGGTATTTAAGATGCTGGAGATTGTGCAGGTGCTACACGCTAACACCCACACGCCCACACACTCAAATGTACTGTATGCACTCAAACACCTACACAAATACCAGCAGACACATAACTGGATGGTGTTTAAGATGCTGGAGATTGTGCAGGTGCCACACACAAACCCACAGACTCACATGTACTGTATTAGGGCTGCACGATATCGATACGCGATAAAAAGTCGATACGCGATAACAGCATGCAATACCTCAATTTTGATATTTAAACGATAGTTAGAAATATTTCTGAGTGTTTTTCCTGTCTCTAATTTGTCGGTCTGTTTGGGGGGCATGGCTTTGGTCATGGCGGGCTTCTCGCGCATTTGTTGATATTAAGCTGGTGATTGGATTGCACAGAAATGTTTTACTTGTTAGCGATAATTGAGTCATTTTCGCGATACCCATATCGCCACTCTTGACATCGTGCTTTCGATACATTTTCAATATGTTGTGCAGCCCTATACTGTATACACGTAAACACATAACACAGTGTACATACTGTATATACCAGCACACACATAACTCGATGGTCTTTAAAGGGACAGTTTGGTCAATTTCAACATGCAGTTGTAATGCTCACACTACCCTGGACTTGTCAGTGCCTGAGATTTTTTTTCCTTCTTCTTCAGCCGTTTCCGAGATCCTGGTCATTGTAATGGGGGCAGCTCTTTGTTTACATTTCAAAAAAACACTTTTATTTATTCCCAAAAACATCCAAAAGGTTATAAAACATCAGCAGACAACTAGCAAACAGCAGTACCTTTTGGGAAAATATTTGGAGTTGGCCTATGTTTCATTTTTTAAAAATGTAAACAAACGCTGCCCCCATTAGAATTGCTCATATCTCGGAAAGGGCTGAGCCGAAAAATGTGGCATCACCAGGTACTGACAAGTCAAGGGTAGCGTGAGCAATACAACTGCATGTTGAAATTGACCAAACTGTCCCTTTAAGATGCTGGAGATTGTGCAGGTGCTACACGCAAACACCCACAAGCCCACACACTCACATGTACGGTATACATAGTTTTTTTTTGTTTATAAACATTGTGTTTTGAGAAGGGGCAAGATACTGGCAGGCAACAACGTGAGGTAATTTTTTGACCGGCAGCGGTTTCCAACAATCAAAGGTTGAACAGTGCGCAACTAGGGTCGCGCAGTCAGGGATTGTTTACAAGCGGGAAACCCATGTATACACGCAAACACATACACAAACACCAGCAGACACATAACTCGATGGTATTTAAGATGCTGGAGATCGTGCAGGTGCTACACTCAAACACAATCACAAGCCCACACACTCACATGTACTGTACACTGTAAAAAATGCCTGTTGAAATTACGGCAAAAAACTGTCAAATTGCAACAGTCAGTGACCGTAAAATGTAAAACAGTTTATCTCTGTACTAAATATGGCAAGCCACTATTTAGTCAAAAAGCGCTACATAACTTTATTTTTGACAGGTGTCATATGTAGAAAATACTGGACTGTTCTCTGTAAACGAAGATATTGGAAAATACCGTTAAGTGAGATGAAGTAGTCAAGAAACGGTACATAACTTTATTTTTCACTGGTGTCAATATGTAGAAAATACTGAACTGTTCACTGAAAAGAAAATATTGGAAAATACCGTTAAGTGAAGATAAAGTAGTCAAGAAACGGTACATGACTTTATTTTTCACTGGTGTACACATATGTACACAGCAAATTTGCCAGAGTTCGATTGATCAGAGTTAGACTGGTGTTCAGCCAAAATCTAAACATCAAGAGTTGCAGCAACACTACAGAGTGTTATTTGACTCCTCTGGATCCGAGTTGTTGAGCTAAGAGAGCTAGAGAGTTAATGTTTAACTCCCTTGAGAGTTATGAAAAACATGCCTCCCCAATTTTCAAATGTTTTGGCAACATGAGCAGCCATTTTTGTTGAGTCCCCTATAAGTGAACCAAACTCAATCCTCTGTTAGTGAACCAAATTGTGAACCAACAGACAAAGACCTCTGTTCTGCTTTTCTTCACATTGTGTATACTACAAAAAGTAGGTGCTCTTTCTGGTCGTGTTAGGCTTTTTGTCCTCTTTTAGTCCAATAGATCTCTTGTGATTGCACTTGTTCCAGGTGTAACTTGTCAAATCACTGATTGTAATGGTTGTAACAGGCAGAGTTTGATGTCAACACGCTATTTGATTAGTAGCCATCAATGAGTATTAACTTAGAGTACAACCCTCTGCATGTGTTGTAGTTCATCCTGCGAAAAATTCTCCACCGCAATAATTTTTTCCCTTATTGGACTTTGAGGCTTTGCCATCAGAGTTTTCGATTGAGAGGCAAATTGACACAGTAAACCTCTTCAAAATTCAGAATATCTTTTTTTGCATTCCTCCTACCCAACAGAAAGCAATGGAGGTTATAATGAATTGAATATTAATTACTCCACAGAAAACATATTGCCTGTCTGCTTGGCTCCAGGTGCCTCCACGTTGTAGATTTGACAACAATGAAGCTGGCAACTGAATAAACTGTGCAACAGTTAAGGACAGCAAATGGCAACAGTTTGCACATTTTGCCGTAATTCACTGTAACTTATTATTTCTCCGGTAACAGCCTACAGTTTAGCCTCATTTAATGTGTAAAATATACCTATAGGCTAGTATAATCTGAAAAAGTCTACCTGGGACAGTAATCCCTTGAGCTCTTAGAAGTAGCCCAGTCTATTTGAAACTGTCATTCTACCCCATCCAAATCAATCTATCAATCAATTCCTGACCTCACCTGAGTGCTAAGGGCTGTCATGCAATGATTAACTTACTGCCTGCACCTGCCAAATGCTTCATCACTCAGGTCACATGGTTCACTTGAACATGTATTTAAACAGGGACTGTTGCATTGTACTGCTCACTGGTTGCTAGCTAGCTACCTGGCTGGCTGGCTGTAAGGCCGGCTGGTCGGCTGGCCGGCTGCTGGCCTGCCCTCACCTGGCCGGCCCGGCTAGCAGGTCACGTTGTAAGGGTGGCTGCATGGTGGCTTGCTAACTAGCTTGTTTGTTAGCTTGCTTGCCCCGCTAGCTTGCCCCGCTAGCTTTGGCCTTCATTTTCCTTAAGGTTATTTTCAGGCCTTTTTTAAAGGTGCACCTGCCTGCACTAGACAATCTGGCAATTGGGCATTTATTTAGGTATCTAATTAAGTTGATGTTTATTGGACTCCAATGAGTAGAATCAGTCTAATCAGTTGTCTGTGATTGCAACTCTATAATTGGACTCACCTGAGTATAATCAGTCCAATCAGTTGTCTGATTGTTACTCTATAATTGAACTCACCTGAGTATAATCAGTCCAATCAGTTGTCTGATTGTTACTCTATAATTGAACTCACCTGAATATAATCTGTCCAATCTGTTTTGGCAACCACTGCTGCCATAATCTTACCGTAAAATGTAAAAAGGAAATATACCGTTATTTGTTTAAAGGTAGACTTTGGCAACCACTGCTGCCAGCAATTTACCGTAAAAACAACAGTTCTTTTTTTACTGTGTATGTACACACACACATGTACACACACACATGCACACAAACACACTAACACAGCCCACACACTCACATGTACTGCATACACACACATACGCACGAACACATACGCGCAACCACCAGCGCAGTCATAACTCAATGATCTTTATCATCATCAAGGCATCGGTTCTGCAATGGGAGGCACAGTACGATACCGCTGAGCTAAAGGGCCAGTCCGATAGCCCAAAGCTACCGCACAGTTTACCAACGTTCCATGCCACACTCTGCTAGTTGGCCTCCGTTACATACTTACACAATTAATTTACTTCTACTCTGGGGTGCATTTCTCAAAAGAGAAGTTGTTAGCCTGTTAGCAACTTCGGTAGTTGCCAATGGGAAAATGCATTGAAAAAAAAAAACAAAGTAGCTAATGTAGTAAGCAACTTTGGTTTCGAGAAATGCACCCCTAGGTAGGTGAGTCGGCGAGACCAAACTGTGGTGGGGATGATGGAGGCCTGTGGTGGGGATGGGGATGGCCTGTTATTTCCTCCTCTACTACGCCATTGCCTCTGTTTGCTCTGCCAGCCGATTGTACTAAGGGTCTCCAGCCCAGGTCAATATTGTCTTAGGCCAATGGCCGGTGATAAGGCCTGGCTGCACAAACAGATTTCCCCCTTCAAGTTGGCTTCAGCTGCTCACCTACATGCGGTGCTGACGTCCACAGATGTATGTTTGAGGTCGGCCTTTACGTAGAAAAGACAGACGAGATAACAGGAGAGATGACAGGAGAGGAGAGGTGAAAATAAGAGAAGAGCGGTGACGAGATGAGAGGAGAGAGGGCAGAGAAGGGGAAAATGAAAAAAGAGAGAAAGTGAAGAAGAGACAGAGAATGAAAGGGGGGATGAGGGGGTGTTAGACAGACACAGATACAGCATACAGAAAATAACAGAGTAAAAGACAAATGAAACCGGCAAGACCCTGGGAAGTTGTGTGTTTTTGGTTTTTCTGACATTTTCTTTTTCCCCTTTAGGCGATTTACAAGATGGTGTCATCGGTCATGAAAATGCCAGAGGATGAGTCCACCCCAGAGAAACGGACCGATAAGATCTTCAGACAGATGGACACCGATAATGATGGTACATATTCACACACACACACACACACACACACACACACACACACACACACACACACACTTTTCAAAGGTCGATAAGGTGGATATGGGTACACACGTGCACACTCAAGTAAAGCAGATGGCACCTCATGGTCGATATTGACGTGCGTATACATGGGTTAGATATTAATGATAATCAATGCTGAAAATCCACTTTCTCTTTTCAGATGCTTACCGTTAAACAAGCCCAGGCTACGTAAGAGATGATGTTGGTTTGAACTGTGAAAAGAGGAAAATGTGTGATGTAGAATTTATAGTATGTATAGTTTATAGTATTTATAGTAATACGTAATGTGTCAAGATTTTATTAGTAACGTTCCATCCTGTGTCAGCACAACTGGCACTGAAAGTTATGTTGCAACTGCTCCCTTCTTTGTAATATCAGTACTTAACAATAATACATTGTTAATAATTAATACAATTATTAATAAATAAAATTAATAAAAAATCGGAAAATAAAAGATAACCTAAGTATTTCAAATAGAATGGCTTGAAGGGCAGTCCCTAATGTGGCCAAGCGGTACGGCACTCATCTGCCATGTGGCCAACCCAGGTTCAATTCCCGGCCAGGGTCATTTGCCGACCCCTCCCCATCTCTCTCCACATTCGCTTCCTATCCACCTCTCAAACTGTCCTGTCAAAAAAGACCCAAAAAAAAGAATGGCTTGAGGGAAGAAACTCTTTCGTAGTCCTTCCGTTCTGCACTGGATTGAGCGTAGACATTTCTCAGAGGAGAGTCTTTGAGACATGTTATGACAGGAATAGTGAATGTCTTTCATTATCCTTTTTGGATAATAGCCTTGGTTTCTTTAATATAGCTCATGCAGGGTGGTGCGCTAAGCCCCACACATACAGTATGGGCTTGCAATCCATGGGGACTCCGGGTCATTTCCCAACTCTACCCCGTCTCTCCCTCCTGCTCATTTCCTCTCACACTGTCATAATTACTGCGATAATATACATTAGTGTTTCTCAATGGGGCTGGTACAGCCCCCCAGGGGGCATTGGAGAGCCCTAGTGGGGCGTTGAGAAGGATACAGTTCAGAGATTGGAGTAAATTGGAGGCATTAGTCCATTTCATTTTTTTATATTAAGGGGGGCGTTGGTAGGGTTATGATGAGGCTCTGGGGCGTTGGGAGGCTTATGATGAGGTGCGGGGGGCGTTTGTTCAAAACGATTGAGAACTACTGATATACATAGCGATTTCTTCAGTAATGTTACTCTATGCAGGGTGATCTAATCACGAAATGTGCCGTCGCCATACTACATCGAAATGCTTCCAAAAATGCTATTCCACGGGTGCAGAGAAAGCAGATTAGGCTACGGCAAATATATGCCTAAGGTTCAGGTAATTAAAGGGACACTGTGCAGGAAATGGTCAAAAAATGCAACTATGCTACTCATTGAAACTGGGCTGCCTATTGCCAAATTTGATCTTTACATGAAAGTTTACCAATTAATAAACAAATATTTTCTAGTGTGGTCCAGGTAGAGTCATTTTTGCAGCTAAAAATGGCTATTTTTGGAAATTCAAAATGGCGGACCATGGAGAAGAGCCCCCTTTTCATGTATGAAAAGTGACATTTTTCCAGTCATTATGAATACTTAGAATTTGATGCTGGTGGTAAGTATTCATGAAAAATGTAACATTAGTGAATGGGCAGCATGAATTCTGGAAATAAACAACTAAAAATCTCACACAGTGTCCCTTTAATGACAGTTTTCAAAAAAGTCCCAGAGAGATGGATGGGGTGGAATGATGGGTCAGCTGACTCTGCATTGGTTGGACCATGTTTGTGGTCAGTGGGTCCGTGTTGTAGGTACGTACAGTAGGTATGCCTATGTGAAAATGTGAAGCATACTCTTAGCTCAGCCTGATCTCCAAAAATTCCGTGCTCCTGGACACGGATGTTAAGGACACGAAATCCGTGTCCAGGAGCACGGATTTTGCCAAAATTCCGTGCTCCTGGACACAGAATTGTTGTCCGTGCTCCTGGACACGGAATTGCTTTTCGTGATGGACACACGGAAGTGCTTTCTATAGGCTATTACCACAGCACTGTGTAACTCTATCATTAGAAAATACATACCAAATGCTAATCCTAAACAAAATAATGCTATAGCAATTTAATTTGTGCCCTGACCTAAACATTCCCTAACCTTAACCTGTCATTAAAGACATATTTTTGAGAAATACCTTTTCCAGTTGGTTGCTAGGCTATCAAATTCATATAATGAATGAAAGAAAACTAGCTGTGCCCAGACCAAAACAATCCCTAACCTTAACCTGTCAGTAGGAAATGTTTTTTTTTTTAGAAAAAATATTTGAAATAAGAAAAATCCTGAGAAATAACAGCCTATAGAGAGAGCACTTCTCTGTGTCTATCACGGAAAACAATTCCGTGTCCAGGAGCACGGAAAACAATTCCGTGTCCAGGAGCACGGAATTTTGGCAAAATCCGTGCTCCTGGACACGGATTTTGTGCCCCTACCATCCGTGTCCAGGAGCACAGAATTTTTGGAGATCATGTTGCTTAGTTGGGTGTTGATAGATTGATGTCAGTGTCATAGATCAATTGTCATCATAAATACAATTTTACATTTATGAAAATAAAATAAATACAGAGGTCATGTCCTGTGTGTCCTCTATTGTAGTTATGGCACTTCTCTTTGGTTCTGACTGCTCCTCCTGCTCTCTCCTCTCTCCTCTCCCCTGGCTCTGTTCTCCTGCTGCTCCTCCTCTCTCCTCTCCCCTGGCTCTGTTCTCCTCCTCTCTCCTCTCTCCTGGCTCGGTTCTCATGCTGCTCCTCCTCTCTCCTCTTCCCTGGCTCTGTTCTCCTCCTCTCTCCTCTTCCCTGACTCTGTTCTCCTCTCTCCTCTCTCCTGGCTCTGTTCTCCTTCTCTCTCCTCTCCCCTGGCTCTGTTCTCCTCTCTCCTCTTCCCTGACTCTGTTCTCCTCTCTCCTCTTCCCTGACTCTGTTCTCCTCTCTCCTCTTCCCTGACTCTGTTCTCCTCTCTCCTCTCCCCTGGCTCTGTTCTCCTCCTCTCTCCTCTCCCCTGGCTCGGTTCTCCTGCTGCTCCTCCTCTCTCCTCTCCCCTGGCTCTGTTCTCCTCCTCTCTCCTCTCTCCTCTCCCCTGGCTCTGTTCTCCTTCTCTCTCCTGTCTCCTCTCCCCTGGCTCTGTTCTCCTGCTGCTCCTCCTCTCTCCTCTTTCCTGGCTCTGTTCTCCTCCTCTCTCCTCTTCCCTGGCTCTGTTCTCCTCCTCTCTCCTCTTCCCTGACTCTGTTCTCCTCTCTCCTCTCTCCTGGCTCTGTTCTCCTGCTGCTCCTCCTCTCTCCTCTTCCCTGGCTCTGTTCTCCTCTCTCCTCTTTCCTGGCTCTGTTCTCCTCCTCTCTCCTCTTCCCTGGCTCTGTTCTCCTCCTGGTCCTCCTCTCTCCTCTCCTCTTCCCTGGCTCTGTTCTCCTCTCACCCCCCTCTCTCCTCTGTTCTCCTGGCAGGTCGCCTCTCCCTGGAGGAGTTCATCAAGGGAGCCAAGAGCGACCCCTCCATCGTGCGCCTCCTGCAGTCCGACCAGAGCACCTCCCGCCAGTTCTGAGCTCCTCCGTCAAATCCAGCTCTCTCTCTCTCTCTCTACACACGCACGTGCACGCACACACGCACACACACAGGTTGAGGTTTCCATAGGAAACACTCCACAGCCACGGTGAGGTTTCCATAGAGACTGGACACACACACACACACACACACACACACACACACACACACACACACACACACACACACACACACACACACACACACACACACACACACACTACTGTTGCCACCTGTCCCAGTTTTCTTTGATTGTCCCAGTTTTTAATGGTCTTTACCAGGGAAAGTATATATATTTTTTCCAGACACTCAATGAAGGGAGCCATTGTTTACAAGCAAAAGGGTCAATTATACTAGTTATACTAGTATACGGAAATGTCTAGTTTTTTGTGATACAGAGGTGGCACACACAGACACAGACACAGACACACAGACACAGACACACACACACACACACTCCAACTTGCAAGGTAACGCTCCACTGAAAAGCGCTAACCTTATCGCACTCTCTGCGCTCGCTGCATCTTTCCAGGGGTGAGTTTCTCAAAAGGGAAGTTGTTAGCCTGTTAGCAACTTCGGTAGTTGCCAATTGGAAAATGCATTGAAAGCAACGAAGTAGCTAATGTAGTAAGCAACTTTGGTTTCAAGAAATTCACCCCAGACTTGCTAATAACCCCACTGCACCCACGAACACTCTCCTCCACCTCCCTCTCATCTCTCCCTCACCATCTAGCCAACTCCTTCATCCTTTTCTTGTGTTCTCCACATCAAAGACACACAGCTCACACCGCCTTCTGAAAAGTAACCCTAGAGAAATGGAATAAGAAGTCATGTTTAAAGATGGATCCATGATGTGTGTGAGAGTGAAAGACAGAGGAAGAACAAAAAGGATGACTAGACCAGGGGCGTGCACGTGGGAGCATGTGAAGTGCACAAGCAAAACTTCTTTTGCTGTTATTTATTTTAAAAAGCTTGTACATTCATTATATTATTGCAAGTAGTGCATGTGCACTATTTTGTGCACATTCTGTAGATTACTCTGTATGCTAAACTTGAGCTAAATTCCAAGGAAGGTTTTTTTTTTGGTGAAACTCATACCGGGGCACAGCAAATCAATACCCAGGCACGTGCCCCTGTGAAATAGGTCTGGCAACGCCCCTGGGCTAGACAGTCAGCCCTTCACTAAAATCCATCTTCAATTCTACATTCAGTATCTTCATCCTTATTTATCGTCACTCCTTTCTATCCCTCTGCTCCAGCCTACATTACTTTTCACCGAACAACCCACGGCCATTTAAACCCTCTCTCAAAGGTTTGCTCTCACCGGTCCATACTCCGTAATCGTACCTGTCCTACTCCAAGTACCTCATCCTTCCCATCAAATGAGCACTCTGAACCCACCCCAGGGTTTTACATATCTGGGCACTCCACTTTACATTCCTGTCCCCATCTCCCTCACTCACCATTCACCACCTCACTCTTCTCATATATGCTGCTTCTGTGAGTCTGGAGTCTTCTGCATGCTGTATCTCATCTCATCAGACTTTTCTTGGAGTTTTGTTGAGCTATCCCCGTCAGTGATGAAGAAGAGAGAAGAGTTGTATCTCTCTCTCTCTCGCTCGGTCGCCATCTTTGTTGCTGTGGTGAAGTGGGTTCTCAAGGGCACTTTGCGGAGGTGCTGCCAGCCAGGCTTCTTCAGGATCAGTGCTGGGTTGGTGCCGTGCCAGGGTCCTTCCTGAGTTGATGCCAGGCGGTGCTGTACCTCCCTGCTGGAGGCAGAGGAGACGGATGGTGGGCCACCTTTGGATCAGGGCTGGGTTGCTGCCAGTGGTGTGGATCGGCACTGCCCTCACGATCCGATTCGATCACGATTCGGGATGTAGCGATTCGATTCGATTCGATTCGATTCGATGCGATCCGATCCGATTCAATTCTACAGTGCATTGCAATGCATTACATTTCTACTGAAAGCAAAGCAAATGTTTAATCAGTCATGATGAGGCAATACAAGTAGTCAGATACTGAGCAACGATTTATTGGCTGTTTGCTGTATCAGTCTGTATCAGTCTTGCAATGTTTTGAAGTGCTTTTATTTAATTTAACATTCATTTGCTACCGAAATATCCATGGAAGTAACTGAATATTAAAAAAATTGCCGGATCGATTCTGGAACTTGCCGGATCGATTCTGGATCGTCCATGCCCCGCATTGGATTGGATCGCCGGATCGATCATTGTTGACACCACTAGTTGCTGCCAGACTTGTTACTGGTGTGTGCCAGGACCAGCTGTTCTCTGGAGTGGGCAGAATGTGGAAATCTTCAGGCTTTAGGGACTAGAGAGAGGGGTTCCATGCCATTGGTCTGACAGCCCCTTAGTTCAAAGTCCTGCTGTGGTCCTCTTTTCTGCATCCTGATGCGACAGTGCTTTTCTGCTAGTTCACCATTGCCTCTTTTCCACTGCTGGTTTTCTGGTAGGCCTACAGCTCGACAAAGAAAACCAGCGGTGAAAAAGAGGCACATGTGGGCTCGAAGCTCGAACCTGAAAATTTCTAATCACAGCAACAGTTTGGCATGGAAGCACAGGTACTGTACTGTACCGAGCTTTCAGGGGGGGGAGGTTAATGTTGTACCGCCAAACTCTGCTAGTTGGCATCCATTACACTAACAAACTAGTGACTACACGGGTGTTGCAATCAAGGTCTTCAGTTTTCAACAGTCAAGAAATGCTAGATAGGCTGGTGGTAGCCAGGCCGTGCCCCCCCTAGTGACGCAACACCTTTGGAGTTGCTTCTAGTCAGGCCAAGAGCAATAGAATATCATTTCTAATCTCCCGGAAAATCAGGAACTTCTCACACTTTGTTGGGAAGCAAACAACTAATTAGCAAACCAGGGGGGGGGGGGGGTGGGGGGGGTTGGAAATGCCGTTTGGAAAATGTTAATTGTTATGCTCTTGGTCAGACCAAGTCTCGAAGAGATTTGAAAGTCAATGATAATCAGGCTAGACTGGTGGTGGCCCTTGGTGTTTCTTGGAGTTATCTTGTCTAAAGAGATCTGCTCGTTTCAATCAGCTGTGTTCAATAAACGGCTACATTTAAGTCATGGTGGCCACTTTTGCCTTCCTACCTCTCAGCATGCCTCTTCAGTTGTAGATTAGCTTTCGCAGCGTAACTGGAAGCAGTTGTATCATATTACAGCTTAGAGGCGAGAGTTGCATCATCTAGGTTTTTTCTTTTTTTTCATTGCTACATCCTTGCCAGTATCTCACACAGGCAGTTTGGTTCTAGAAGCTTGACCGAAGACTTAACTAAGCTTCAGCATAGGCTATGGATTCCTTAGCAACCACCACATGCATGTTGTGTGTGATTATTTTCTGCAATCATTAATGGTAGCCTGCCTTCTCTGGTCCCCTATGCTTTGCAATGGTTGCTTGTGCATGTTGCGTTTATAATGCTTGTGATTCTTGCAACCCTGTGGAAGGCTTGAGTGATATGATTGGTAATGGCATTTGGAGTTTACAAATCACCCCTTCTCTTGCTTTCCTTTACATGGGACATTCCACAAACCTAAGGTCGTCAGACAAAAGGTGTTTTTTAAATATATTGTTTGTTGCCTTATTTTAAAAGGTCAAAGTGCCAAAAATATATTTGTACTAAAAAAAAGGTGTTATTCTTATCAGTAAGTGCTAGCAACTTTGTACTTGTGTTTTTTGTTTTTTTTCCTGGCGAGAGCGCACAGTGACTTGTGTGCTTGTGAGTGACAATGCTGTTACTGTGTACTTAAGTCAGCCGGGTTGCGCCATATTTATCGATGGTTCTGTTATTACATGGCATGTTTCGCTGTAATTTCATCATCGGTCTCTTATGTGTTATCTATCAGACCAGAAATGTACACAGTAAGACAGCCAGGCTAATGATGGCTTAGCATGCGCGCTGAACTCCTCCATCTCACTGTTTACATTTGAATAATGAAAAATAAACAAACTCTTCACAACATTTTCAGATTTTTGTGACTCATTTTATTCATTTATTTAAAAAAAAAAAAAGTTTTTTAAAACATAGTTGAAACTATTTTGTGTAAGAAAATCTACACAATTACCTCCCCTGTTCTTGACGACAGACATCACACTGTGCATTCACACATTTCTGACCTGCCCCCTCTAGGCAGTCTGTGAATGCAATCCCCCCAGCTCCCAACACCCATCTGTAGGCGGAAGATGGAGGTCAGACTCAAATAACACCCAGCTGACCTCATTTCCTGCCAGCAAACACTCATCTACCTCCAAGCCACAAACACAAACACACAGGACATGTGGGGGGGGACGACACCGTCATTTCTGTTTGTTCTTCAGACTTGGGAACTTATGGGCACACAGACATAATAGGCAGTGATTGAGACTTCAGGTCGGGATTGCAAGTGTCTTAAGCTGTGGCTGGGCAATTAAGCTCCATGTGCTGAGCAGTACAGAACAAAGTTCCCGCATCATAAGATACACACAGTACACCACCACACCCTGCTCAATTGCCAACCCATTAAACCGCATCAACTAGGTGTCTGTGTGTTGTGGTGTGTGTTACTAGCATGGTGTATGCTTAAACACAACTGACTAATCTCATTCCAGCAGTATTGTAGAGATGAGGATGAGGGTGTAGTGTACAGTATACGCATGTATGCGTGTGTATATGTATGGATATGTGCAGTGGTGTAGTCTACTTTTTTGTGGTGGGTATACTGTATATATTTGTGCTATCCTAAATAATGGATCAATCAATTATAGTTGGTTATACTGAAATCCCTGAACATTTGAGGTGGTTATACTGCGTATACCTGCATTCTACGTAGACTACACCACTGGATATGTGTGTATGGGTGCATTTGTGTGTGCGTGCATTTGTGTGTGTGTGTGTGTACTGGTTTTGGTTTTTAGTCAGTAACAAAACTGCCCCCTTTGCCCCATTTCTCTTCAACCACAGGAGATGGGGGGCAAGAGGAGTGCAGTGGGGTTGGGCAGACAAAGATAGATGATGAGGGGGAAAACAGATAAGACACAAGGACAAAGTACCGTCTGACTGGAGTACGAATACAGGCAGACAAATGTACACAGAGTGCTTCACACAGAAAAAAAAGACACCACAAAAATGTGAAGACTTTCTGCGCGCGCACACACGCGCACACACACACACACACACACACAGCCCTAGTGCACTCATCCATCTACCTCAAGTCATATGACAGGACTGTCTCACACTCTACAAAACACACACACACACACACACACACACACACACACACACACACACACACACACACACACACACACACACACACACACACACACACACACACACACACACACACACACACACACACACACACACACCAAATCAGAAGTTTTGTGGTTCTGGCTCTTTCCATCTGCACCAGACCATATGACGGGCATTACTCTCTCTCGCTCTCTCTCTCGCTCTCGCGCACACAAGGTCACATACACGGTTTCTCACACATGCCAAGAGGCCTGGACAGTGGGCCCTTCTTCCCTTTTAATCAGGCCCCCACGTGTCACAACTCATAACTCGTCCTTGTCCAAATCGTCCATGTCAAAGTCACTCAGGTCATAATCCTCCTCCACAGGAAGCTAGAGAGAGAGAGAGCAAGATCGAGAGCGAGAGCAAAAGAGAAGAGAAGAGAAGAGAAAAAGAGAGAGAGAGAGAGAGAGAGAGAGAGAGAGAGAGAGAGAGAGAGAGAGAGAGAGAGAGAGAGAGAGAGAGAGAATTTAGGTTGGGACATAAGTTGCATGACACAGCATATTTCAGACCCGAGAGACATTATGCAACCACCAGTTGAGAATAAAACTTGTGCACATCCAGTGTTGCCAGATCAGGCGGTTTCCTGCTTAGGAATGCCCGTCTGGGTAAAAATGGCACTGGGGCAGGTTTTTCTGCTAATTTTTGGCCATAGAAATCAATAGAATTGGGCGGGATTTGAGCTTTTTTGGGGGGCTGGAAATCATCACTCATCCCTGGTTAAGATGCAGAACAGCTAACTAAGGTTCTTTACAGAGGAAGTCCGCACATTTGATCTGCATTTTGTCACTAAAGTCGCTTTTCCACTGTCGGTTTTCTAGTAGGTCTACAGTTCGTCACAGGGCGACTCAGCCGCCACTTTTTGCTATTAGAAAAGCAAAAAGTGGCGGCCAAGTTGTGTTGTGTGGAAAAGAGAATTCAATGATTCAATGATTCAATCAAAAGAATCACGCAACAAAAATATATTTATCTCACAAGACCTAAAACTGATTCTCAATCGTTTTAGTTTGTTCCTGCCTCTTGTCTCTGACAAGGACATGTTGACATGCATACAAGCACATACCCAAACACCCACCGACTAACTTGCTTGCTCAGTCCACAAATACATAAACACTGGCACTAGCAGGCTTTCTCCACCCGTTCCTTCCTTCCCTCCCCCACACTCCTTCCTATCAAAGGTCTCTTGTGAGGAAGCTGTGCAGTCACTGGTTGCCTGCATGTTGTAAAACTCTGCCACCCTGCTTGACGTGTTCCAGACGTATGACCCACAGCAGAACAGTGCATGGTTCAGCTAATCACTAAGGACGCTTTTGTATTGCAAACCTGTGCAGCAGTTCACAAACACAGTGTAAACACTGTGTACTGGGGTCAATAGGTGAGATGTTGATAAAGCAAGCCTGCGTGGCTACACTTTAAAACAATACACTTTAGCGTTGTCATAGATACTCTCTGCAGGTGATATTGAGATCAGTACTACTGTATAACGCCACTCCATCAAGAACGTGCCTACGGAACGAAATCCTGTTGGGCTCTGATTGGCTGCCTGATTAGAGGCACTGAACATGTACAGTGATTGGCTGGCTGGCTTGCAGTGGTTGGTGGTCATAATGAGGTGCACATACAGCCCTCCCTTCCTCACCTCTCCATCTTTGCCGTCCCAGGGTTCCACACTGTGGACCTTTGGCAATGCCCCGCCTCCCACGGTGGATGTGGAGCCGCGGCCCATGGACAGGTCCCTGTGAGGGTCAAACAGAGCACAGGTTCATACAGCTTCAGATGGCAGACAATGGCTTTGGTTACATGGTATTTTTAATTTCCGAATTAATAATTCTGAATGAAATAGTTCAGTCGAGTTTACTTTGATCTTTCATCTAATTCCGAATTAAGAGGAGTTTACATGACGTTTTCAAAAG
This sequence comes from Engraulis encrasicolus, assembly GCF_034702125.1. NCBI lineage: Eukaryota > Metazoa > Chordata > Actinopteri > Clupeiformes > Engraulidae > Engraulis > Engraulis encrasicolus. The sequence continues at coordinate 27,167,670 of NC_085874.1, forward strand.
CGGAACTAACCTTTCTTTAGAATTCAAGTGAGTTAATTTGGAAATTAAATGTCTCATGTAAACGCAGTGAGTGGAACAAAAGTGTACAAGGTGGTAAGGCTCTAGGACCCCCATACTCAAATAGCGGCCCACGGGCCAGAAATCTATTTTTGGCCCTCGAATAATTTTGAAATTTAAAAAAAAAAAAAAAAAAAAAAAAAAAAAATTTTTTTTTTTTTTTTTGGTCCGATCGCGCTGCCGGCTCTTATTTTGAAATCGCGCCACAGACGCTAGGAAGATGCGTGCCGTGTCTCCGCCCCCTCAATCAGTTTCTCCCTGCAGGCTTTTTTTTTTTTTTTTTTACACTTTTTAATCTTTGGGCAAGTATGCTTGCCAGGATTTTGTAATCGTTGTTTAGTAAACTAATTGGTCTCCAATTCTCTAAATGGAGATGATCTTTGTGGGGTTTTGGTAGTAAGGTAATTATACTTTGATTCATGGAAGGGGGGAGAACCCCATTATCTAAACATTCTAAATACACTTTATGCAGGAATGGCACAAGCACTTTAGAAAATTTCTTGTAAAACTCAGCATTTAGGCCATCATTACCAGGTGATTTATTTAATTTAAGCCGGTTAATTGCTTCCGTTATATCCTTGGGTAGGATGACTGAGTCACATACAGTTTTGTCAGCTTCAGATAAAGTGGCTAAGTTGTTAGAGAGAAGGGAGTTAAAGAAGTCATCAGCTTTCAATTGTGAAAAATGAGTAAGGTAAAGGTTTTGGTAGAAATCTTTACATGTATTAGATATATCACTATGAGATGTCAAAACAGCACCATTTGACATTAATTGGTTTATAGTGTTGTATTGGGAGCGCTGCTTTTCTAAGTTAAAAAAATATCTGGTATTCTTTTCTCCATCCTCAAGCCATTGCCTTCTAGAACGAAAATAAAAGCACCCTTAGCTTTACAAGTGTAAATGTCATCTAGTTTATGTTGCATTTCCACTAATTCAGCTTTCTGGTTTTCGTTTAATTCATCATAGGGAAGACAAGATAAATTTACTATCCTATTAATAACGGTTGCCTCTTCTGATTTGTTTTGTTTAGCTTTTTTAGCACCAGCTTTTCTAAAAGTAGATTGAATCTCAAATTTGAGAAGTTCCCAGTTGCTGCAGAATTTGTTTTCATTAACAGCTTTACTGAAATAGGAACTTATCATGGAGTTAATGGCTACCACTAATGCCTCATCTTCAAGGAGTGAAGAATTCAGCTTCCAATATGCAGTGAATTTTCCATGCTGAACATTATCATCAGCTAATTCTCCCTGCAGGCTCCAAACAGAAGTGACTTTGAGGGTGGCAGAGGCTGTTGTGAGGTAGACTACTGAAGGGAAGGACGGTAGAACTTGTAAATTAATTATTTACAAAGTTCTCTTTGCCTCGTTTTTGAAAGTAATGGTCCACATTTCATTGCATACAGTGTGTTAGGACTTCGAATTGGTTTAGCACTAGCTGTAGCTAGTTGCTAACACAAATGAAGGCAAATTGTGTTTGAGCTCTGCTGGCAGCTAACTAGGGGTAGCCTACTTAAAAACGAATTGCTTGATAAACTTTTCACACTTTTAAACAGTCCCCAAATAGTTCGTTTGGAAAGCTAAGCCCCTCATAAGATTTCAAACAAAGTTATGAGCAACTTGATTATTTATTATTGGCTGTTGCATTTAATCAACATTGCATCAATGTGCCATTTTCTTGTTGGCAAAACCTGGTGTCCTCCTATCTATGTGTCCTCTTTGTTGTGTCCATTATTGCATCTGATTCTCATTATGCATGTGAGAGCTGCATAAACAAAGTCATAATAAGCAACATTTGTTTGAAAAGTGTTATCTTCAGGCTTATTGGTTTTCTCACTAAGAAATAAATGTTTATGAATGTAGTCTGCAAATATAGGCTAATCTTATGTCATTTAAAAAAGATAATCTTATGTCATAAAAAAAAAAAATACTGAAGGGTGGTTGGCAATGACAGCAAGGCAGGCACCTCACCCCACAGTGCTCCAGAAAAATGCAGGCCCTTTATGAGAGAAATGTTCTCCCATCCTGTCACTGGAAACTAAATATCTGCTGTGGGTGTGAGTGTGTGTGTTTTGTGATTACAAAGGCCTTATCATTTTTTATTTTTTTTGAAATATTTTTTTTGGTGGGGGTCGTGTCGTGTCAGCCCGGCCCGGCCCTTTATTGGGAGGAATTTTGAAAAACTGGCCCTCGGGGACTTTTAATTGAGTACCCCTGCTCTAGGAACTTCAGCAGACAGTACTTAAAAGTTTTTTTCTCCTAAATCTAATCAATATAGTCTCAAACAGCCATTCTGATTCCTTTCTTTATCAGATCAGACTGTTTTATAGTGATCATAATGTGTATACCATGCATATGCATACATAGAGTACAGTGCATACACTTATTGCCTTTTGAATTGATAAGTTATCCCATTGATCCCATGGAACCCCTGGCAATAGGTTCAACAGCTACAGTGTATCACGAAAGTGAATACACCCCTCACAGTTTTGCAGATTTTTGAGTATATCTTTTCATAGGAAAGCATTACAGAAATGTAACTTTGACACAATGATTAGTGACCTTTTAACAACATATTTAACCGCTTAAATTTCTTGTTCACACAGAAAAAAACAAAATACAGCCATTAATGTTTGAACATGTACTCACAAAAGTGAGTACACCCCAGATTAAAATCCGGTAGAGAAGGGGCTATGTTGGCTCGAATCGTCTCGAAATGAGACGAAATGAAAAGGGATGACAAGGGAGGTCATCAGTGTGCGATTCAACCTTTCTTTGCATTGAACTTTTACATTTTGAGTCTGCATCTGGCTTAAATAGATTGGTGTGAGATTTGAATGCAATCCTATGGAGAATATCATGATTTGCTTCAGTAGTCACAGTGCATGTTGACATGCATGTTTCTTTTAGGTGTATTTCAGATTGCCAATGTTGACAGCATTCATGCATCCCCAAACCATGTCAGTCCCACTACCATGCTTGGCTTACGAGAGGATACACCTTTTTTGTAAAACTCACTTGTTTACCACCACACATGCTTGACACCATCTAAAGCAAATTTGTTTATCTTGGTCTCTTCAGATCACACAACATGGTTCCAGTGATCCATATCCTTGGTCTGTTCATCTCTCTTGAGACCAAGATAAACAAATTTGCTTTAGATGGTGTCAAGCATGTGTGGTGGTAAACAAGTGAGTTTTACAAAAAAGGTGTATCCTCTCATAAGCCAAGCATGGTAGTGGGACTGACATGGTTTGGGGATGCATGAATGCTGTCAACATTGGCAATCTGAAATACACCTAAAAGAAACATACATGTCAACATGCACTGTGACTACTGAAGCAGATCATGATATTCTCCATAGGATTGCATTCAAATCTCACACCAATCTATTTAAGCCAGATGCAGACTCAAAATGTAAAAGTTCAATGCAAAGAAAGGTTGAAACGCACACTGATGACCTCCCTTGTCATCCCTTTTCATTTCGTTTCATTTCGAGACGATTCGAGCCAACATAGCCCCTTCTCTACCGGATTTTAATCTGGGGTGTACTCACTTTTGTGAGTACATGTTCAAACATTAATGGCTGTATTTTGTTTTTTTCTGAGTGAACAAGAAATGTAAGCGGTTAAATATGTTGTTAAAAGGTCACTAATCATTGTGTCAAAGTTACATTTCTGTAATGCTTTCCTATGAAAAGATATACTCAAAAATCTGCAAAACTGTGAGGGGTGTATTCACTTTCGTGATATACTGTATCAGCAAGGACTGCCACCTGTATTGTGGTACCTTTTTCCGACCATCAGCCACAACACAGGAAGGATAATATTGTGTAACATTTTTTCAATTCAATTCAATTCCAATTTATTATAGTGTGGTATCACCATAGTATGGTCTCAGAACACTTTACAAATGCATAATTAATATTACATAAAATATTGAATAAAATATAAAATAATAGTAAACAAAAACTACATAATTAAAATTGCAGGTTGAAAATGAAAAATACAATTGGCTCACTAAAATGAGAAAACATAAATGTTTTCAGCCTGGCCTTAAAAATGTCCACAGAGCCAGCATCCCTAATCACACGTGGGAGGCCCTTCCATAGTGTTGGGGCACGTAAGCTTATCTGCAAATGACTGTGGTATACTTTGGATAGAAGAGGTTGTATTGCTGTTTGTGGGCTGAATGATGGATGTCAAGTCAGGTTAAAAAATAATAACTCAAAAACGAGCAATAATTCCCTACTGTGCCCACAACATTGGGCTGAATTGTGTTGACTGAATGAAATGTAATTATTTAAAATCAAAGGCATATTGTCTATGCACCTTAACATTAGATGAGCCTAACAGGATTGTTTTTTGAAGTGGAGGAGACACGCTCACACTATCGGCTACTGATTAATACAGATTATAACTGGGTGCTGAATCCCACATAAAAACATAGATGAATGAAGGTAGAGAAGGACAGTACACTTCAGATTTTTCTCCGTTTATTCGCCTACTTAGTGCTGTCCTTCTCTTCCTTCATTCATCTAAACAGTGATGAATTTCTCAAAACCAAAGTTGCTTACTACATTAGCTACTTTGTTCAATGCATTTTCCCATTGGCAACTACCGAAGTTGCTAACAGGCTAACAACTTCTCTTTTGAGAAACTTACCCCAGGATTGTGCAACAATCAGTACTACATTATTTCCCACAGATTAATTGTATTTTATAGTGGGTTTCCAACCTTTCTCTTCTTGTGTACACCTTAAGCTTTTTTGTCCTAACTATGAGTAACCCCTCACTCGTGCTCTACATTTCTTCCTCTATCACAATGTGACTCCATGCATTTGTTATTAATCTTTTCCACATACTCCCTGCATTGGGTTTGCATACCCCCTTGTGGTACATATACCCCTGGTTGGGAAACATGATAAGAGGTGAGTATTTTCACCAATCTAGTTACTGGGTGAGAGAGTGTGTGTGCGTGCGTATGCGTGCGTGTGTGCGTGCGTGCGCACAGTATTCTCTGCGATCTCATCTCCGCAGTCTCTCACCTGAGGAACTCGTGGATCCCCGTCTCGCTGAAGGAGCCTCTGAGGAGAGCGAACTTCATCTTGCGGGAATTGATGGCCGCCATGGCGGGGTAGCCGAACCCCCCGATGCCCAGCGCCGACTCCAGATCCATCTGAGCGCCCGCCTCTGCCCACAGCCAACTGGGGGAGGGGCAAGAAAAAGATGAGGGAAGAAGTGAGGAGGTCAGAGGCAGGAAATGCTGTAAAATGCATACGGTGCAGCACTTTAACACATACAGTGCCTTCAAAAAGTCTACACACCCCTCTTCAAATGCTAGGTTTTTGGGATGCAAAAAATGACAGATAGACTAATAATTTAATACCTTTTTCCACCTTTAACCTAAACTATTAACCTGTACGATGCAATTGAGAAACAAGCATAAAGCTTTAAATGGAAACAATAGAAAATACAAAACATCAATTAACATGGTTGCATAAATATACACACCCTTAAATTAATACTTAGTTGCAGCACGTTTAGCTTGTCTGGGCCATTCCAAAACCTCAATATTATTCTAGTGAAGCCATTCTTTAGTAGATTTAGGCGTGTGCTTAGAGAAATTGTCGTTCTGAAAGATTTGTTCCTCTGCATCTTCACCTTTCTAACAGGGGGCCAAAGATTTTGTGCCACTACCACGGCCCCTGTGAAAATGTTCATAATTCCCTCCTCCCTAATGAAGGCCCCAGTTACAGCTGAAGAAAAACAGCACAAAAGAACAATGCTGCCACCACCATACTTCACGTTAGGTATGGTGCTATTGTGGTGATGTTTTGTGCCAAAAACACCTTTTGGAATTATGTCCAAAATGTTCAACCTCTGTTTCACCTGACCATAACACATCTTCCCACATGCATTTGGGAGATTACAGAAGTATTTTTTGAAAAACTTACCTCACCAAGATTGAACTTTTTGGTCATAATTCAAATCGGTATGTTTGGCGCAAAACATCACCGCAATAACACCATACCTAACATGAAGTATGGTGGTGGCAGCATTGTTCTTTTGTGCTGTTTTTCTTCAGCTGGGCCTTCATTAGGGAGGAGGGAATTATGAAAACTTCAACAGGGGCCGTGGTAGGGGCACAAAACCTTCGCCCCCCCTGGTAGAAAGGTGAAGATGCAGAGGAACTAATCTTTCAGAACGACAATTTCTCCAAGCACACGCCTAAGTCTACAAAAGCATGGCTTCACTAGAATAAGATTGAGGTTTTGGAATAGCCCAGACAAGCCCAAAGGTACTGCAACTAAGTATTAATTTAAGGGGGTGTATATTTATGCAACCATGTTAACTGAGGTTTTTTATTTTCTATTGTTTCCCTTTAAAGCTTCATGCTTGTTTCTCAATTGCATTGTACAGGTTAATAGTTTAGATTGAAGGTGGAAAAAGCTGTGAATTTATTTGTCTTTCTGTCATTTTTTACATCACAAAAACCTGACATTTGAGGAGGGGTGTGTAGACTTTTTGAAGGCACTGTATATGTATATATTTTTTTGGTCTTTTCCCACTTCATTTGATAGGACAGTGGGAGAGGTGGACAGGAAGTGAATTGGGAGAGAGACGGGGAGGGGTCGGCAAAGGACCCGGGCCGGGAATCGAACCCGGGCCAACCGCATGGCAGACGAGTGCCCTACCGGTTGGCCACGGCAGGGCATGTATCAAAGATATTTCACATTATCAAAAAAATGAAGGAAGAGGCGTGTGTCACAAATGAAACAAAGGACTTAACAGTTGCCTCAGGATCCCCCTTTATTTTGATGTTCAAGACGCCCTTTTTCCCTTGAAGAGCACCTGCACTGCACAATTGTTTTCAGACCAAAGGCAGTGCTCCCCATCTCTCTTTTTTAGTATTTCAAAGTATATTATGTATGTATTGTCTCTGGTTGACTAGACTTTAATGGTAAATCATGTGTACCGATAATACATATTGAGCTGCGTGCAATTTTAAGAGGAGGCTTCAATTCTCAATATACTGTGTATTATGACAATACAGGCTGCTTTCAGGCAGTAATTTTCCAAATAGTTCATGGAGATGGCAATTTAATTGGAAGATTGCCGGTTTAAATTTAGTAACAGTGGGAAGAATGTGGGATGAGAATTTACTCTTGAGCAAGGGCACCTAACCCTGCATTGCTCTAGGGACTGTAACTGCTAGCCCATATCTAAATAACGGTAAGTCAAATTTGGAAAGAAGTGTCTCCTGAGTGTTCATTAACCCATTTTAGGGTAAAGGTGCCCTCTGCCTATTAAAACCTAAATATAACAGCATGCGAAGCACATAAAAACATGAAATAAGTTACATTTAAAAGCTAGGACCCTCACTTTGCATTAGAATGTGTTCATTCAGCTCTAACATACCCACATTTTTAATAAAAATCTCATGATGCTTAATGCAGCGTATATGTCACTAAAATGGGTTAATGTACAATTTGGTCCTACTCCATCTTGCCGTGTAAGTCATTGCTTTTCGCCTTACCCCCACATCTTCTTCTTGTACTTGTCCGCCATCTTCAGCATCACCTCCAGGTAGCCGTTACGCCCAGCAGCTCCTGAGGAACACCAGAGAACATACAGTAGCAGTCATGTAGTTAGTGTGAATGGCTGCCATAGATGAGAGGACAGTATGAGAGGTGGACAGGAAGCGAATAGGGAGAGAGACAGGGAGGGGTCGGAATTGAACCCGGGTCGGCCGCATAGCAGACGAGTGCCCCACCGTTAGGCCACGGCAGGGCCATGGCTTTTTCTTTTTTTAATGCAAACTTATTTTTGAATTCATACTGACAATTAGGGCTGGGCGATATGGAAAAAAACCTATATCACGATATGGATTACTTTACATCACGATAACGATATATACTGTATCACGATATAGCACAATTACATACGTTTTCAGTTATTCTCTTTATTTGCTCTTTATTTTTTCATGTCGCCAAACAACCTTTCTTTAAAATGGATCTTTTTATTCTTATTTGTACTGTTACATGAACTTATAGTGTGTATTGTGACAACTGAAATGTGATTAAATGACATTCAATTGCATAAAATTGATAAAAAATTACTATCATGATATAAACGATATAGGAGAAAGGTCACGATATACACTTTTATATCACGATAACGATATATATCATCATATTGCCCAGCCCTACTGACAATCAACTCTTTTTGGGCTTTCAGAAACGTGACAGAGGCCAGAGTCACAACAGTACCGGTAATCACTGAAATGGAATGCAACATAATGAAGCACCAATCAGGCCGATGAGGTCCTTGCTTGTCATTCCGTTTCACTCCATAGATTCTATGCTCAGCACTGACTAGCAGCTTCTTAGTCTCCAGTGATCGCCACAGAGCAAAGTCACATGTTATGATGCGGCGTGGTGTGGTTGCCCCGGCACCCAAAATTAAGACAAACCAAGTGTTTAAACTAGCTGATGTGAAGAGTTTGTCACAGGGGAAAATGTGTGTTTAATTGGGTTGTGCTGCACCACACCATGGTCTAAAAGCATGGCAAGTACTAGTCTCCCAGGTAGCACAGAACAGAGCAGCAGGGAGTGACGCCTGGACGCTATCGTCATGGTGACCACATACCTGTGTCCAGGATGTGAGGTAGCACGGCGATGACACACAGCTGGCTGTCCTCACAGGACTTCTTCAAGACGTCTCCATTGACCATCTTAACACACACAGACACAGACACGCAGGAGAATTATCAACATGCTGCCATATCAACAATGCAGTAGACCAGCAGACACGCAGCTGAGAACACAGCAGACACAGTGTTCTAGTAGTCGAATAGGACAGAATTTTAAATGAAATGCTTGGGGAAAAAAAAAAAAAAAAACCACACACACACAGGCACACAAACGGACGCACACACGGACACACACACGGACACACACAGTTAGAGGCTCACCTCCAGAATCTCTGGCGCGGGCATGTTGTCAGAGAAGAGTTCCAGGCCGTGTGCCACCAGGTCCGCGCGGGTGCGGCCTCCCTGGTAGTCCTCTGGCTCCTCTCCTTTCTTGAAGATCTTAATGGTGGGGAAGCCTCGGATCTGCAGGCATAATAAGAGCAGCCACGCCTCATCAGGATACAGGGGAAAGGGGCTTGAAGTACAGTAATTCAAAAATGGAATATGAAAGTGAAAGCGCATTGGCAACACAGCATTTGGTCCCATCCTAAGATATTAGGGTATCGCCCACAGTTACACAAGGCCTGCTAGGCTTAATATGTTACGGTAGGGACACATAGGAGGCGAAGCAAGCGAAGCGAAGAGAGGCGAAATCCAACCGTCATCAGGTCGTCGCGGCGAATCAAATGAAATGGAACAGTTATGTTGTTGATTTGATTGGGCCGCGGCAGGCAAATTCGCTCCTCATTTGCATAACATTAAACCTTCTTTAATAATTTCGCTTCGCTTCTCTCCTGTTGGCTTGCTTTCGCTTGCCATTGCTTGCCTTCGCCTCTAGGAATGAATGGCAAAGTTTGCAAATTCGCGTGTATGTGTCCCTACCGTAAGGATGATCCAGGCTAGAGCGCCATCCTAGTAGAGAGAGGCTCACCCATACTCGGCTAATTTACTAAACCAATCATCCAAGAGACTTACTTACCCCATAGCGGCTGGTCAGCATCTGGTGCACGGTGGCATCTACTGCCCCCAGGCGAACTTTGCCCTTGGTCTGATCCTTGACCTCCGTGGCTGCGGCAGCCCACTCTGGCTCCAGGCTGTAGACGCCAGACAAGAGACAGGTCAGAGTTCTGATTTATTTTTTCTTTTATATAAAGATATTTTGTTGGGCTTCTGGGCCTTTATGTTTCAGAGAGAGACAGGAAACGAGTGGGGGGAGAGAGAGAGACAGAGAAGGATCTGCAAATGACCCAGGTTGGAATCGAACCCGGGTCGCCGGTGTAAGGGTCCAGTGCCCAGCCGTTTGAGCCACGGCTGGGCCAGAGCTCTGATTTGAAGTAGCATTGGAATACCAGGTTCTGCTGTGCAAACAGTTCAGATGTAAGCAACTGGACAATCTCCTAGAGCCTTGTGGTTGCATGACTAATGTCAGAAGTCTGTTTTAAAAGGTGGAAAAATCTGTGGAAAACTACTAATCTTGGCCAATTCTACAACGGGGAGTGAGGCATTCTTGCAGATCTATTTTGTTGTATTAGAGGGTGGTTTTAAACAAAAAGGTGTATGTGATGGAGTGACGGTTGTGGGTGTGTTCTGACTAACATGCCAACGAGCCTGGCTCTTTGGTGTAGCGGTCAGAGCCCCGGTTTACTACCCCAGAAGGTCCTGGTTCAAGTCCTGGCTAGGCAACTCTACTCCCCTTCGCTACAAATGGTGTCAGAAGTGGGATGGTACCATGAGGCCATCGGAAGCGTACCCATTGTGTGTGAGCCGTAATTCCATGTGAGGGACCCCCAGGATTGGTGACCCCGGTGCGAGGGACCCCAGCGATGGGTGAAGCATTGATGACGGGGCACACTGGATGGGAGAAGCATGATGGGCAGTTGCGTGAGGGACACCATGAGTGTGTGAAGCGCACAGGTGCGCTTCCCGAAGGGGAAGGCAGTGTGATGGAGTGACCATCACTAGGGTTGTGGGTGTGTTCTGACTAACATGCCAACGAGCCTGGCTCTTTGGTGTAGCGGTCAGAGCCCCGGTTTACTACCCCAGAAGGTCTGGGTTCGAGTCCCGGCTGGGCAACTCTACTCCCCTTCGCTACAGTGTAATCACCTTCAACTGCAAAATAAAATACCCACACCACCCACCTCCTCTTAGTTTTACCATTGATGTAACTTTACCTGAAGAAGGCCGGATGACCGAAACTTTGAATTAAAAGTTTGTTGGTGGAATGGACAGTGTGGGGGATTTATATAACACTTAAAATGACAACCCCACTGGGACAATATCCTACGCACCTGCCCAACTACAGAGGTGTGCAAAAGCGCTTTCTTGAACCACTGATGTGACCAACACACACACAAACACACACACACACACACTCACTTTTTGCAGTGGCCACACCAGGGGGCAAAGAACTCCACCATCCACACCTCCTCGCCCTGCAGCACAGTGCGGTCAAAGTTGTCATCGGTCAGCTCCACCACATCTTCTTTGCTGCCCCCACTGCCACCACCGCCGCCACCACCACCACTCTAAAATGAGAGAGAGAAAGAGAGAGAGAGAGAGAGAGAGAGAGAGAGAGAGAGAGAGAGAGAATTGCCATGGGAACTGTGACAAACAACAACGATGACAACAACGAGAATGTCCCCTTCATCGTGACAGCTGGTCCAGACAGGAGTGGCCATTGTCACAGCCGAGGTGCTAGAGTTCATTTTACTGGGATTACCATGGATACCACCCAACCAAAGTAACACTTAAGGTCTCGACATGTGAGGCTGGCACTTAGCGTTGGAGCAAACAAAGTCTTGTTATTGTTATTGTCGTGTGTGTGTGTCTGTGTGTGTGTGTGTGTGTGTGTGTGTGTGTGTGTGTGTGTGTGTGTGTGTGTGTGTAAGAATCATTAACATGCTAAAGTGTTATGGAAAACTTTTTCTGGGATTGTAGGGAACATTTCTTAGGTCTTGCTTGGACACTTTCTCTCATTAGCCAACATGTTTAGTTATCGTGGTCGAGAGGGCTTTCAGCAACAGCCAGCAAATTTGTCACAGTCCTTCAATATCAGCACATTGGGGACCTATTGTGTGGCGTTGCCTGGCAAAATGATTTGAAATAGTTGTCCCATGTGTCATCTACTGCAGTGTGTAATTCAGACATGGGCATGGGGTTTAATTGGCCATATGGTGTGTGTGTGTGTGTGTGTGTGTGTGTGTGTGTGTGTGTGTGTGTGTGTGTGTGTGTGTGTGTGTGTGTGTGTGTGTGTGCGTGCAAGTGTGTGTGTGTGTAGTACGAGTTATGTGTATGTGTATAATGCAAGCTATGTGTGTGTATAGTGCGAGTTATTCGTGTGTATAGCACAAGCTATGTGCATGTGTGTGTGTGTGCCTGCGTGCGCATGTGTTGAGTATGTCTGTGTGTGTGTGTGCATGCGATCTGTGTGTGTTTGCCATGTCTGGAAGTGTGTGCGTGTGTGTGTGTGTGTGTGTCATGTTTCCCACACACACCTGTCTGCTGTAGTCGGAGCCTCCAGCGCGGCCCGCGAGCCGCTCCTTGACCAGAGAGCGCAGGGTGTTCATGGCCTCGTCCACTATGGCCTGGCTACTCCTGCCACCTGCAAGAGGAGAAGCAAAGGCACTCGCATCACAGAGAAGGCACAGGAAATCACCAACACTGTGTGTGTGTGTGTGTGTGTGTGTGTGTGTGTGTGTGTGTGTGTGTGTGTGTGTGATGAAGAGAGCGCCCCATAGCCCGACTACTCCTGCCACCTGTTACAAAAGGTACACTACACAGAGCTCTGGCATCACATCACACAGCATGGTGACAGTGCTTAGTCTATAGTGCTGCTCAACCCAGTCGATAGTGCCACACCTGTGTGCTTGTGTAGTGGTCAGAGCTACATTACATTACATTGCACTTAGCTGACACTTACAGTATGTCACGCAAGTGAGTACACCGCTCACATTTTTGCAGATTTGTGATTTTATCTTTCCATAGGAGAGCATTAAAGAAATGGCACTTTGACACAATGATTACACAAACATTAATGGCTGTATTTAGATTTTTTCTGAGTAAACAAGAAATTTAAATGGTTATATATGTTGTTAAAAGGTCACTAATCATTGTGTCAAAGGGACATTTCTTTAATGCTCTCCTATGAAAAGATATACTCACAAATCTGCAAAAATGAGAGGGGTGTACTCACTTACGTGACATACTGTATGATCCAAAGTGACTTACAGTCATGGAGCAGTGTGGGGTTAGGTGCCCTGCTCAAAGACACTTGGATTGAGAAAGGGAGTGGAAGGGTGGGATACGAACCTGCAACCCTCTGATCTACTGCCCCGTGGATAAGCACACGTTTAGCACCAGACCCAGAGGCCCAGGTTGAAAACCAGCCAGCGGCCAACCTCCCGGCATTTGCTGCATGTATGTATACATCCATCAACAACTGCCATAAGTTTAAGAAATACATTCAAACAACTAGACAGTCGTCATGTTTGCTAAAGAATTTGTATCCAAGCCCACAAGTAACACTACATCAAAACTGTACAAGGCTACATCAAACCCATTAACAGTGAGACAGCTTACCTTACAATTTATATTCAAGCCTACGCATAACTATTACAAACAGAAAATCCACCGATAAGACAGATTTGCCATTAATAGTTGCGTGCACACAACTCTTCACAACATTGTGTCATCTTGTCTGTTGGTCGTTTGCATATTTACATGCCACTTAGGTCGGTTCCATAAACACCCACAGTCGCCACTAAAACAGATCACATTGCGCCCTGTGCACACGGAAATATTACACTTCGCTCTTGACTCCCTTCCAAGGCGTCCAAATTAAACAGTTGCATAACTTGTATACTTGCACTGTACACTAAACCGACAGTTGAAAGTCAGATCAAGTTGCAAAGCGTGCACCCCTGCTCAAACGATCGCAGGCTTATTGCAGAGTATACCGGTACGTCACAACTTTTATTACACTATAATAAATATTCTAACATGTACAGTCAAAAGCCAAAAGGTATTCTACAACCTTCACAAAACCTCAAAAGATTATTACTGTATCCAGCCAAAACATTCTGCACTCAGCATCCACTGTTAACATATTGCCCAACAACAGCGTAGTAAATGCAGTGGCAGGGTTGATACAGGAACGTTACCTGTACCAGTTACCTCTTTGGAATGCAATAATATGTTTGAATTGAGCACACCATGGCTAGATAAATAACAAGGAAAAGCATACCCTGCCCTTGAGCGAGGCACCTAACCCTACACTGCTCCAGGGACTGTAACCAATACCCTGTACTTAAAACAACTCTTAAGTCGTTTTGGAGAAAAGCATCAGTTAAGTGTAATGTGATGTAAAGTAGAGCTGCACAATATCAGAAAAAAAACCCGATACATAACAGCATGCAATACGTGCAATACACATGCGTGGCTTTGGTCATGGCGGGCTTCTCAAGTCAAGTCAAGTTGGTTTTATTGTCAATTTCTTTACATGCACTGGTCATACAAAGAATTTGAAATTACATTTCTTGCAAATCCCATGCAGACATAGACTAATCTAGGTAAGGACATAGACAGTATAGACATAGACAGTACTCATACATGGACATAAGACAGTATGGACATGGACAGTGCTCATACAGACAAAGTGCAAGACTGGACAACAGAAGACTTGTAGAGAACATACATTAAGAGGAGGTATTTGTTGTGCTTTTCCTAAAAGTCATTTTATAGCGTTCTGACATAGTAATAGTAGCATTTTGAAGAAAAATAAATATTAAAATAGGTCTATCAAGTACACCAGCACATTTCTTGCACATTTGTCAACATTCAGCAAGTGATAGGACTGGACAGAAATGTTTTACTTGTTCGCGATAATTAGGTCAGTTTCGCAATACGCATATCGCGATTTCGATACATTTTCGATATATTGTGCTGCACTAATGTAATGCACAGCTGTTTCACTGAGTTTGGTTTAATTTTCTTTTTACGTTTTCTTTATACCCCTTTGCCCATGTGGCTTGGCGTGGCATTTAAAGGCATACAGCAGCAGCAGAGGGATCCCTATCGAGAGAAGAAAAACAGCATCCTGGAAATTCAGCACGCAAAGGTCACCTAGACTAGGTGAGGTAGCCAGGCTGTGCCCTCCTAGTGAGGCAACACTTTCAGCATTGCAACTAGTCAGGTCAAGAGCGATGCTGCAAGTACTTTCCGAGTTCCCTAAACTACGGGAACTCTTTGTCGGTAAGCAAACCACCATAAGCAAACCAAGGGAGGCGGGTCAACCATGCCGTTTGGGAAATGTTCATTGTTATGCTCTTGGTCAGACCAAGTCTCGAAGAGATTTGAACGTGTATGATAATCAGGCTATAGGTGAGGTACCTTGGTATTCGGACGGATTGTTCTTGTTGGCTCCGAATATCTTGATGGTGGGGAAGCCGCGCACCCCGTACTGACCCCCCAGAGACTTGTGCTGGTCTGCGTCCACAGCGCCCACCTTCACGATGCCCTGCAGGACGACACAGACAGCAGAGGTCATAGGTCAGGGGAAAAAGGTCAACGGTCACATTGTAGGATCAAACAATTTGAGGCCCCCTTGTTTGAACTCACTTTACAGTCACATCAATGCCTGTGTGTGTGCAAGCGAGCAACAGAGAGAAAATACAGAGAAAGAGAGAGAGAGAGAGAGAGAGAGAGAGAGAGAGAGAGAGAGAGAGAGAGAGAGAGAGAGAGAGAGAGAGAGAGTGTGTGTGTGTGTGTGCGAATGAGTAAGCAAGATTTACAGCCACATCAATGCCCGTGTCTGTGTCTGTGTGTGAGATCTACCTTCAGTGCAGTGGCAGCCTTCTTCCAGTCTGGTACCAGGTTTCGGCAGTGGCCACACCTACAAAGAGGAAAGTGTCTCGGGTAAGATTCAAAGCAGTCTGCCGGTCCAATGACAAACTGTGTACCAGGCTTTTAACGGCCCTGAACAAAATGCAGCTGTAGATCTTTACCCTGACCTGTGTGCTGTGGTGTGGTGTCTACATTTGATGGCTCTAGGAAAGATAATTTAGTCTACCTCTACCTTATGTCCATCTTGTAAGATTATTTAGTCTATTTTCCTCTGTCTACCTAGCAGTGAAATGACAATGGCTACGTTTACATGACGTATTTAATTCCAAATTAACTCCATTTAATTCTGAATGAAGCTTAATTCCGATTTGAAAACGTCAATGGAAACACCTATTAATTTGGAATTCAAGGAAAGATCAAAGTAAACTTGATGGAACAATTTAATTCGGAATTATTAGTTTGGAATTAATAGCATCATGTAAACGTAGTGATTGATACAAACAATTTATCAATATCAGCCAGGGTTACACCACAAGGAATGCTATGAATGTGTGCTGGCAGTGCCATGTTCGCTGTTTGGGGAGTGGGGGGACGAGATACGATGAGTCATACTGCCCTCACCCATTCACCTGCCCACCCCTCATGCACACGCGCACACACTCACACACCAGAGTGAAGGGCAGGGTCGGTCATAAGCTCACCAGGGGGCATAGAACTCCACCAGCCACAAGCTGTCACTCTGGATCACTTCCCGGTTGAAGTTGGAGGGAGTGAGCTCCACCACATCGTCGCTGGGGGAGTACATGCCATGGGCCGACAACACAGCCCAGGAAAACACCAAGACACCTGCCGGAGAGAAAGGGAAGAGATGAAACAGTCACAGGGGAGCTTGTCTATGTTCCCACAGCCCATTGGTCCCGCATCATTAAGACATTTAACATTACTTTTTCGGACCATTGGTTCCACCACAGCTATACCTGCCATAGGGCCTTTATTTGAATAAGTTCTTTAAAATGTGGGAACATGGAGCAGCAAGAATAAGCTGCAGGACTGGGACCAATGGGCTGTGGGAACAGAGCTGACCCCAGTCAACAGTTCACTCACATTCACTTCAAGTCGCACACCTCCAATTCTACACAATTAATATTTTCAGGATATCCCAAGAAGCTTAATTTTTAAGTCGGCTATCTCAATTCTCCCAACTTCAGTCTGCCAAACAAGTAAAGAGTAGGACAGCACTTCCCCCTGGTGTAAGTTATCCAGCATAGCTACAAAACACTAAAAGCACTTCCTAATAGAACAGCCACTCTCCTCAGTGATTCCCAAGTGATTCCTCAATCCTTAATATCCACAGGCTACTTATGAAGGCAATAGTTGAACCTCCATAGACATACATGTGTTTACAACGATGAGTAGAATAGCATGTGAAAGTAGGCCTATACTGTGACAGAGACAACTTCTAATTTTCAAAAGTTCACTGAAGGACATAGTAACAACAACCATGGCATGGTTTCAATTAACTCGCCATAACTTTGTTGTTACTACAGTGAGTTGAGTTTTGGAGAAAGCACAAAGCATCAGTTTCCCGTTGTTCTATTCTGGTCATCCATAGAACATCTACGACACAGTTCACTGACAATTATGTCAAATAAAATGTACCATCTTTGACAGTAGAGTTCTACGTTACAACACACAGAGGAAGAGTAGTTACAATGTTTACAACACTGTTACAATGTTTCGAGTACCACTGTTTTCGCGGCATACAGACTGAGACTCCCAACGGAGTTCGCTCCCGGACGTGCGGTCCCCGGTGTTTCTATCACTCCCGGACTTGCGGTCCCCACCCGATTATATTTCACGTATTATCATATACTGCCACATACAAGCAATTTAGGGTTAGGTTTAGGTTTAGGGTTAGGGTTAGGGTTAGGTTTAGGGTTAGGGTTAGGGTTAGGTTTAGGGTTAGGGTTAAGGTTAGGGTTAGAAACAAAAAACTAACATCAACAAGATAACTGGCTCCGTAATATGGCGGTGGTACCGTTAGTCTGGCTAGTGGGAGCGAGATGAAATGGGAGTGTAATGAGATGGGAGCGTGAATCTGGGAATCGTTTTCGCAGCCAAAGTTAGCATCTTCTCGAGGTTACCCATCATCGATACTTGCATGGTGTTCCCAAAAAATCCACCAACAGAAGCATGCATTCATTATATGCATGTAAGACTTACCTAAAATTGCCCTCATGGTTGTTCAAACCTCCTTGCAAATACCGGTATGTCTTTCTTTGCCGCTATTATTACAGCTGTCTTCCAAAACTAGCTATCTGCAGTAAAACATGAACCGAATCTTACCGTGGCCCACGCTGATTGGCTAGGCCATGCCCATGCTGTAGTCTGACCAATCAAAACTCGACATGTAGGATCGATGCCGGTACCTACGGTGGCGTGCCAGGGACAACCGTAAAAAAAAAAACGCAGCCCAAACAGTGAGGCGCAAGTTCAACTTCAGTTTACATCATCAAAGGACGAGTGTAAGCCTAAACTTAGCTTAATTTGCGCCCAGTATTTTAATAAGAATAATAAACATTTAATATGCACAAAAAACATTATGATATGCGAAGAATAAATGAGTTGTAGGCCTTATTAAGTAGGCCTATACGATGAAGAATAAATCAGACTGTAAATGACAAATGATGTTGTATTGATATATTGTAGGAGGCTATCTGATAATGCTTTATGAATATATAGCCTAGGTTCCTTCTCTGATATGCAACATAACATGGGAAAGCAAAACAAAGACGCATGACAAAATGGACAACAAATTAAGTTTATTTTCATTCACTTTTCACAATATTTGCACCACATATATATTTTTCAAATTGAGTAGCCTACTTTAGACTTGTGTTTCAATAAAAACAGAAAAGTCAATAGCCTAGGCCAGTGGTTCCCAACCTATGGGTCGGGACCCACCTTATGGGTCGCCAAAGATCCACAGGGGGTCGCGGAGCCCTCTTGATTTTAAGGGGTTTCATTTGAAATACACGTGTATATATAGCCCATGTTGAATAAATGACAAAGCATTTAACTAATAAATGCATAGAAGCAGCAAATTGTAAGTTAAACATTTAGGCTATTCTATATTTGACCAAAGACGAATTGAGGAATAAAATAACTAAAATTAGTTTTCGCAGGAAACAGAGGGCATCTTGTGACTCCGTCTCGTGTGGGCGCTCGCGTGGTTGGGTCACCAAAGCTTACAATAGTAAAAACATGGGTCCCTTAAGAAAAAGGTTGGGAACCACTGGCCTAGGCTACAGATAGGATAAGGTCAAACCACTAACATAAATATAAACATTAAAACAAACCCTTCTTTGCATCCGCACTTGTTGTTCTGTATATTTCCTGTGCACTTTAGATTTGCGAGTGATGTTGGCTATGATTATGTCCTCTTTTGAAAGTCGCTTTGGTTATAAAGCGTCTGCCAAATGCAATGTAATGTAATGTAATGTAATGTAATGTAATAAATGCAAGTAGCCTATCTATTCCAGTGTTTCCACAGCGCAGAGAAATTTCTTATACGACAGTGTCTGAGAGTATTATGCAGATTTTTAAAGATTTTTTTTAACTCAACAAGTTCATTCATCTGTACAATTCCTCACCAATGCATGGAATGCAGAGAGACAGCCTATTTACAAATATGGTGCTTGCACTTGCCCATCTTGGAAGTTTAAGGGGAAGAAACGCATATTGGCTAAATATAGCATATAAACCATCAGTTTATCTATTTGGTGTTTACAGCAGATACATTTGAAAGTGCATTAGACTCTTAAAAAATTACTTTCACATCCTTTGAGCACATATGGAACCTGCGAGCCAACACATTGCTTTCTGTATTTTACAACAGATACGCTGGATGAAATTACATAGATCACCAGTGCTGATATAACAGACTTTTTTAACAGACATCAAGAGTGCAGTCAGACTTTTGCTTTCGATCCTCCTTAGTTTTGCCGATTCAAATTACGTTTCAGTGATGAGTGTGTGTGTGTGTGTGTGTGTGTGTGTGTGTGTGTGTGTGTGTGTGTGTGTGTGTGTGTGTGTGTGTGTGTGTGTGTGTGTGTGTGTGTGTGTGTCTGTGTGCGTGCATGTGTGCGTGCATGGGTGGCGTGTGCATGTGTGGGCTAATATCTTTAGGGCAAAGTGGAGGCAGAGCTTCACCTGTGTGTGTGTGTGTGTGTGTGTGTGCGTGCGCGACACTGTGTGTGCATGGGCATGGATTTACATGCATGTATGTGCGTTTCCTTATGTCAGGTGTGGAGAACCTTTTTTATTCGAGGGGCCACTTCAATTTCCTCCAAGGGTTGTGAAAGTCCTCCGAGGGCCAGACTACTTTAAAAAAAGACCACATCTTCTCTACTGTAGGTCCCCTGAAATATAACTTACAGTAATTGTATTGCAAATGTATTTTCAAAGATTCCTTTACAAAACATGTCACATTTCATGTGAAGCTGCATAACATCATATCGGGGGCCAGATAAGACTCCCTCAAGGGCCGTAAATGGCCCTCAAGACATAGGTTCCCCACCCCTTCTTTATGTGTATGCACATCTCTTCTTGTGTGTGCAATGCACTGCATAGGCTACACCTGCATCAGCCTGGCAGGTTGAAGATCTTCATGCTGAGGGCTGATGGCATGGAGGTGAAGAGCAGGGCGAGGAAGAGGAGGGTGAGCAGCAGCAGCAGCAGGACCAGGAAGTGGAGGCGGTACTGGCGCCAGGCCAGCAGGCAGGTCACCCGCAGCGGGCTCATCAGCAGCCACGCCAGGCTGTTACTGGGCCGGCTGCGGGCCACAGGCCACATGAGAGGAGGAGAGGAGAAAAGAGGAGAGGAGAGGAGAGGAGAGGAGAGGAGAGGAGAGGAGAGGAGAGGAGAGGAGAGGAGAGGAGAGGAGAGGAGAAAAGAGGAGAGGAGAGGAGAGGAGAGAGAAGAGGAGAGAAGAGGAGAGAAGAGTAGAGTGGAGAGAAGAGGAGAGGAGAGGAGAGGGGAGGAGAGGAGAGGATGAGGTATGGAAGCAGACGAGAGAAGAGGGGAGGAGAGGAGAGGAGAGGAGAGAGGAGAGGAGGGAGAGGAGAGGAGAGAGGAGAGGAGAGAGAGGAGGGAGACGAGAGGAGAGAGAGGTGAGACGAGAAAGGAGGGAGAGGAGAGGAGAGACAAGAGACGAGAGAGGAGAGAGGAGAGGAGAGGAGAGAGGAGAGAGGAGAGGAGAGGAGAGGAGAGGAGAGGAGAGGAGAGGAGAGGAGAAAAGAGGAGAGAGGAGAGGAGAGGAGAAGAGAGGACATGAGAGGAGAGGAGAGGAGAGGAGAGGAGGGGAGAGGAGAGGAGAGGAGAGGAGAGGAGAGGAGGAGTGGAGATGAGAGGAGAGAGGAGAGGAGAGGAGAGGAGAGGAGAGGAGAGGAGAGGAGAGGAGAGGAGAGGAGAGAGGAGCATTTAGGGACACGCACATGCAGACATAGAGATAGACAGACAGACAAACAGGCACACACACACACACACACACACATACAGCATGCCCATACCCCACACGAATGCGCACACACACACACACACACACACACACACAAATACGCAAATGCACACCCACCCACACCCACATACACACCCACAAATACAGCATGCACACACCCCACGCGAATACACACACACACACACACACACACACACACACACACACACACACACACACACACACACACACACACACACACACACACACACACACACACACACACAAATGCACACACACCCACACCCACATACACACCCACAAATACAGCATGCACACACCCCACGCGAATACACACACACACACACACACACACACACACACACACACACACACACACACACACACACACACACACACACACACAAATACGCAAATGCACACCCACCCACACCCACATACACACCCACAAATACAGCATGCACACACCCCACGCGAATACACACACACACACACACACACACACACACACACACACACACACACACACACACACACACACACACACACACACACACACACACCAAGATAATTAAACTAGGGCCTTTTTTACATAAATGTGTCTAATTTTATTTGTTTGTATATCACTTCATATTGCACAGACAAAGAGAAATAAATTAACAGAAATATTGCACACTGAAAAACAAAGATCTATAAACAAACATTTAAGTTTCCAGGCAAAAGTTAGTGCAGTGTGTGCTTGTTTCAGGGTTGATAAATTAAGGTCATAAACAACCTTATGACAAAACAGGCAAGCAAGATCTAAAAACTAAATCGGACACGGTAAACAAATGACAGTGACTACCACAAGGGGTCTTACAGTAAGTTTCAAAGTCTCGCCCTCCCAGTGCTTTCTTTAATGCCACACAGTGTAATCAAGGATGGATTACTGAACAGGCCTACCGGGCCCAGGCCCAGGGACCCAAGAGCCAAGAGGGCCCTGAAGGCCTAGCCTCTTAATTTCCTTTTTCATACTGTGCTAATTTTTTAACAACAGAGTGAACTTTTATTTTCAAATTTTCTCAGGGGACAGACTCCCGAACCCCCAACAAAAACACTGGGCCTCTATCATCTGGCCGGAAACCCTGTCTCTGCACATAATGCACCCACCACTACTTACAGAACAGAATCAGGGGCCTATGCAGAAAATTCCTAATTCTGTAATCATATCCTATCTCAAGATCAGAAGGCTTCCACAAGGTTAGGGTAATGCAGAGAGAGTAGGCCTTTTCTGATAAGTTCCCTTTTCTCCTAAATTTAGGATTTGTCCTATCTTTGAGTCCCTGACTAAAGATGGGATAGTGCCTCTACCAGAAAGTTTCTGTAATGAGGTTCCATGTCTATAAGCTTATGCAACACTTGTCTCCCACATATATACCTTAACCATCTGTAGCGCAACACTAACATGTGCATCCAAATCCCTCAGGTTAGAAATTAAGGAGGGATTTCATTTGGTTGGAAAGTGACATCAGGGTGAAAGTAGTTTTCATTTCTCATCCGTGCTGCCACAACCCCACAAACAAACAGTAAACATGTGCACTACACTACCTGTGCGCACCCGTCTACTTTCACCCCTGAGTGACATATAGCCTACAGTTTATATCTATACACTATACTGTATGGGCATTAGCACTGAACGAGACTGGATTTAAAGTGCAATGTTCAAGGCAGTATGTAACAACAAGGAGATTACACTCTAAAAAGACACCCGTGACCATGTAGTAACATCTTAATATTGTCCTTTCAAGAGGCGCTAGGTTTTTGGACACAGCAGCATGCTTGCTTTAGGGAGGTTGCATTCAGTGAACCACAAACACCGAGGTATGGAGGACTACACATAGAAAGGCATTTAAAAATACTTACAGAATAATTTATTACAACCCCTTTACAATGAGCACATTTACATGAAGGGGATATTCAGATTTTAAACGGAATACTGGCAGTATTCTGTTTGCGCACAAGTCATGTAAACTCTTGATTCATTCTGAATTTGGACGTTATTTTGGTAGCACGTTCCATCAAACATGTAGCCCCAATGGAATATTGCAGAACTTTTTTAAACCGAATAAACAATGTTCCGTTTGAAACAGGAATACTCACTGCACGTAACTGCACTCATTAAGACTCATTGTTGAGTTGTTGCACTCATTGTTGAGCATCTTTCTGAAACTTAACTTTTTGGTGTGCTATTCAGGAAATACACTGCTGTTCAATGGAAATGTATATCGTCGGCTTGCTACCAAAACCGCCTAAGTCCGAATTTGGTCGAAATGAGATTTTTGCATAAACTTACTCCCCTACCACAGCTGCATCATCCTGCCTTTCTGCCAGGGTCATTGATCAATCGCAACAGTCACCAGAGTCAAAAATCTGTATTTATAAATTCACACACTGCCTATGAGAAAATGAATGACCAGGGACGTAGCTATAGGGAGGACAAGGAGGGCATTTGCCTGTAGGCCTAGGGCCCTCCTGCAGGTGGCAGGGGTAGGGGCCCTATTTATTCATCCTGGGGCCCTGTGCACAATTGTTCTGCCAATGTTAATGACTTGGGTAACTTGACTTAGCCATTTTTGATGCAAGAAGCAGTTTATTTACATCTGTTAAGAGTTTCTCTCTCTCTCTCTCTCTCTCTCTCTCTCTCTCTCTCTCTCTCTCTCTCTCTCTCTCTCTCTCTCTCTCTCTCTCTCTCTCTCTCTTCAAAGACAATGGCCATGTTTCAAAACTTCATCCTTAGACATCTTTCTCAGATAACCTTGTTACCACACAATGGTTGTAGCCTCACATTAATTAATGGTTGAGGCCTTAAAACGAATTGAGCAATCATTAATTATGTGTTTAAATTGGTGTTTAAACAGGTTAATAAAAGATTGCCATAGATTACATCCTCTTATAAACAATGTGTTATGTCTTACAATTATGTGATATTTAATAAAATAGATTTTGAACAACGTTGGGATGATGCCACTAGTGCAATACATTATTGCATACACAGCAGGATGACCTACTCCAATGTGTAAAGTATCCAGTAGTGGTTCTATACCATATTCTGAATGCCACGGTCATGGTGTTGAAGTGGGAGGGGCACAGTTCTATGACCAGGTTACCTCGGTCATGGGCAAGGTTGGGAGGGTGGGGCAGTTCTATGAGCATGGAAAATAGCAGAAGTTAAGCAAAGATGATAAACAAGGAGGAGACAGTTCATGAGGAGGTACAAGGACCAAAGAAGTGCCCCACCCCTTCATCCTCCTCCATGACTGATGGGACCTCAACATGGAGATTGGAAGCCACTGCATGACTTACTCTGTGTGGCACTGAAATCTGGATATGTCCTATGAGCAATGAGAGTATAACCATTGTGGCAATTACTCTCGCACAATGTCAAAAAAATAGTTTTACTTTGGATGAGAATGTAAATAATGTTTTTATTTAAAGCTAATATGACTGAAAGTGCTAGAAAGAAAGAAATCTGTGAAAGTCTGTTGGTAGACATGAGATTTACCAGCATGCTAAATTGTTACAAGGTCTACAAAAATATTTCAATCATTCGCCATTTCCAGGATTAAAGTTTGGAATAAAAATAAAAAAGAATAGTAGAACTATCAACATGATGTGCAGTGCATTGTTCTTGTTGTGCTGCATCAAATCATTTATTTTAAAGTGTTTTGTTTTCCTTAGGAGCCATTTCATGTTTGACTTGCAGCTTTACTCAAAATAAATAAATAAAATAAATTAACATCTGTTTGTAGTGGACCAATGACACAGACAGGATGACAGGATGATGCAGATGTGGTAGGGGAGTAAAGTTCTGCAAAAATCTCCTTTGCCCAAAATTATTAGGGGGGACTCACAATTGCTCTTTGCCCAGGGTCTCAGATTTCCTAGAACTGCCACTGATGTTTGGCGCCCCCTTTGGCGCCTAGTTTTTCCCTGTTTTCCGAAAAACCCAAAATCGGACTTAGGCGGTTTTGGTAGCAAGCCGACGTTATGCTTTTATGCAATATTTTAGATACCAGACTCCATAATAAAATAGAATTATATTTCACAATTCAATTTTTATAGTTTTTTTGAATTTTGTGTCAAAATGTGATGTGAAAGGAAAACCCTATTTTATCATAATTTATTATTATTAATTTGTGGTTAATCGTATGCCACTGAAATAAACATAAAAAAAGAACAATTTAATGTCTGACATACCTCACACAGAGTCTTTTTTGCTATCAAAAGATAAGAAGCAATAATTTTTGTTACTGGACTTCAGCAAATGCTCATAAACGGACACTTAATGCCTATAAAATTATTCATTTCCACTAGTCAAATGTGGTATGCTTTGAAATAGACAGTGATTAGATCACAGCAAAAAAAGGAAACTATCTTCTAGCTTACTGTAATAATTTTCATTATATTTGTAACTACCATCATGACAGATGTAAACCACATACTTTCAGTTGAGTTTCTTAAATGTGAGTGCATTCCAATGATATGGTGTGAGATTCACCATTTCATAGCTCACTGTTGCAGAGGCAGGACTGTTTGATATGGAAGTTTGTTTAATTTATTAAGACAATTATGGTGCCTCCTTACAGTGTCTCCTTCTAAGCATTCCTGTGTAACCCCCCCCAACCCCCCATCCCCTTTTTAGCACACACCTTAATGTCTTCCTCTATCTCAAACAGTGATGACTATGTACCTCCATCTGTACATCTTTATCACTCCATCCTCATCTCAAGTTACGATACGATATCATACGATAAGTTCGTAACTTTCCGTTCTCTCACACTACATGACTAATAGAGAGGATGAGGAGATGTTCAAAATAACTGACCAAATGAATAAGTAGCAATTGGGGTTGACTGAGGCATGGAATCTATGGCATGAGCTGATTTTTACGGTAATTTACATGGGACAACTCTAGTCTAAAAATGCTTCTTCAAACCAACATATCTTGACAACTGCAACAGTGGGCTTATGATCCTTGACCCCAGAGGTCTATTGCGAGTTCTGAATTCCAGCATTCTAGTCGCAAGTTCTATGTTAGAAATGGCAGCTCCCTCTCATACCCCACCCTCACTCCTAGGTCCCTGCAGCTTCATGGCTATGTAGACCTCCTTTACTTGTATGTGGACATTTTCCTAACACTCAGCCTTAAAGCAAATATATATACAGTATATATATATATACCTTTATTTGACAGGACAGTTTGAGATGGTGACAGGAAAAGAGTGGGAGAGAGAGATGGGAGGATCGGGAAATGACCTCGGGCCAGAATCGAACTTAGGTCCCCGGTGTGATAGTGCAGTGCCCTACCGTTTGAGCCATGGCAGGGCCAAACTAAAAATATTTTTAAACTCCCCTTTATGTAGCTAAAACTCTGAATGGGGAATAAATATCTGAAGGTAAGGTCCAAAAAGGTCAGAATGGATAAAATAAAATGACAAAAATATCCACATACAAATTGGGGTCTGTTACCTCCCCGGCTCAGAGCAGCTTCTTCACTGTGCAGATATTTCCCCCCTCCACCACCTACCCGATAACACCCAATCAAGATTGAGTGTGCATCCCTCCCCCTCCCATATATACCATAACCAAGCTTCTTGAGTCTCTCCCCCCCCACCCCCCCACCAGCTTTTTTCTGTATCCTCCCCTCCAACAACAAGCAACCAGCTATGAGTCTGTGTCCCTCGCCCTCCTCCTGTAAAGTCGACCCATCTTGTAACAGGTTGCACACTCCCCCCACCGCACCGCCCTCAGGCTCCGAGAAGCTTCTTGACCATGTAGCCGGGCAGACTGTACAGGAAGAGGCCGAGCATGAGCAGAAGCAGCAGTGCCAGCACCATCTTGATGATCAGCCACTTGTAGCGATGGCAGATCAGGTAGCGGATAGCCTTCAGCGGACTCAGGAACCAGAGGAAGGTGGTGTCAGGGCGGCTGGTAGACAAGGGGGGGGGGCAGGAGAAAGGGTGGGCAGCGAGGGGAGGGGAGAAAGATAGATGTGGGGAGGAAAGAGAAGGTAAGAAGGTGGAGATGATGGATAGAGGGAGTATGTATCATAGAGGAGGGAGAAGAGAAGGAGGGAGCAGGAGGAGCAGAATGGGGGAGAGAGGAGAGAGGAGGAGAGGGTGGAAAGAGAAGGGGGGAATGGTACAGAGAGTGGAGAAAGAGAGAGGAGAGATGGAGGAGAGAGTGCACAAATAGGAAGAAGAGATGTATATACAGAGGAGAGGTAAGATTGAGTTAGGGATGATGAGTGGAGGAAGAAAAAGAGGAGAGGAGGGTGATGAAAAGATGAGGAGTAAAAGGGAGTCATATGGGGTGGGTGTGGGTTAAGGTGAGATGGATGAAGAGGTAGAGGAAGAGAGGGAAGAGCCATTGTTAGTTTGTTAGTAAGTACATACTAGGATTAATCAACAGCATTGTAGCTTAGAGCATGTGCTTGGTTGTCTAAAGAGGTACAGAAGATCCTAAACATTTCTTAGGTGCTGTTTCCACGTAGCTGGATATTTTCATATGTGGATATTTTTTTCTCCTGGTTGCATTGGTTTTGCATTGGTTTTGGCCTTCCGTTTCCACATAGCAGATATTTAAAATCCACGTATAAACAGCAGGATAAAAAAAATCTCCTGTTTAGGGGGCGGAAACGCATTTGTTGCAATGGAGGATTTATTTTTATCCACATGTTGCGTTTACACCTAAACAGGAGAAAAAAATACCCTGCTAAAAAAATATCGGTAACACTTTATTTTAGGGATACATTTATTAGCACTAATACATACAATGTCCCTGTATAAGTAACTTGTAAGGCATGTACAAAGCAAAATCAAACATTTGTTAGGCATGTATTCGCAAATGTCTTGTTCATGCACAATAAGGGATTTATTACCAATTTAACCGTAGTAAGGACCTAGTAGGCCTTAGCGTTTGCTATACATGCCTTACAAGTTACTTATGCAGGCATCAACATTGCATGTATTAGTGCTAACAGATGTATCCCTAAAATAAAGTGTTACCAAAATATCCTGCTACGTGGAAACAGCACCTTAGTCCATGTGCAGTTGTTCATTTGAAAGACTACTAAACAGCAGGCCTCAGTAACTCAACATTCCGCAGCAGACGGAGCATGTGCAGTCAGACAGTAGCAGAGCGGGTACAGAAGAAACAGCTTGGGTCAAGAGCAGCCTAATAATAATAAATAAAAGTCAGAGAATGCGTGCACATCAGTAGCACAGGTGCTGGACCAAACCTAAGATAACTGAAAGGAAAATAAAGGTCCGCAACACTGTTTGATGCTCCCAAAAATATAATGGAGCATCAAACAGTGTTGCGGACCTTTATTTTCCTTTCAGCCTAATCATCTGGCCACTGGAGTGGAAGAGTTTGTCAGACAATGAAGGTTCTCCAGATGCCGAGCTCAGCATAGAAGCCAGGCGATTCGCTGTTGCTGTTGCAGTTGCTGTTGCAGTTGCGCTGTGTTGCATGTGTGGAGTTGGAATATAGATGCATAAAGCGTGGCCAAGAACAACCAGATAGACAGATATAACAACATACATGGGTTAACAAGTAAAAATGCAAAATGCAAAAGAAATCAGCAAACCAGCTAGTTTATAGCCCGATATATGTACGGGATAAATATTACCTGTGGACCACTGGTAATTCGCAATTACCCCCGCACCTCTGTGTTGTTTTTTTGACGCGTTCGGACAGGATAAGCAAAAGTCTGTCATTTACACGTTATGACCAGATATGTCATCATTTCGCAACTTCCTGCTTCTTTTCATTATGTTCTTGGAGTTCCTCTTGAAGATGTTTTTTGCTTATCTGTTTCAATGTCCACTGGATTGGCCTACTTAGCCTGACTCTCACGCAGACCCTTCGTGCTTCGTGCATCTTCGTTAAACTTCGCAACCATCGCGTGAGAACCAGGTTGAGGCCTACTACCACTTGCCCTTGAAATGCTGTCAAACTTTCACCAGTATCTACCATCATTCACTCCAGGAAAAGACAATAGATGTGCAACTGCAATTACAAACACACACATGCGCATTCACATGGGATGTTAATTATCACTGGGTGTCTGTGTTGGCGGCGGAATTATTACTCTACAAATAACGGGCATGGCACATTTGCCAGGGATTAAGAAATTCTCCGCAATTATTCCAAATACCAATGGCCCACAGACAATATTTATCCTGTGCAACTCGGGCTTAAGTCCACCACTCTGCTGTGGTTGAACACTTTTCGGTATTAAACGGCAATCAAACATAACAACAGTGGACAGATATCAAGACTCAGAATTAAGAGTCAAGAAACACAGCTGAGAGACAGAACAAAACAAGTGGAAGAGAGAGAGAGAGAGAGAGAGAGAGAGAGAGAGAGAGAGAGAGAGAGAGAGAGAGAGAGAGAGAGAGAGAGAGAGAGAGAGAGCGGGAGAGAGAGAGAAAGAGAGGCACAATGTTCAAACGGGCTATGAAGGAGCTGCTACAATATGGTCGAGGTTTTTCTGGTTTCATATCAAACCTATTATGTTCATGTTAAGACCACTGAAGTTATTAGGCTTAGGGGTTGTTTTGCTCTGGCACAACTGCTACATAAAATTTCTATAGCATTTTTTAGTAACAGAATAAGGTATAAGCTGACTGGGAAAGGCAGAGAAAACACTTTCGTAACCCCAACATAAATTTTGGCAAAATCTGTGAAACGGCCACAGATTTCTTGTCCCAAGAGTCTGTGTTCATTCCATGGAATACTGTGAGATAAGGCTAGGCTGACAAGTTGAAGAAACCCAAGTACACTCCTTTGCCTGTTTGATGCACTTCTAATCAGAGGACACGGACACAGACAGACGAACAGACTAAGACAGACAAACAAACAGACAGTCATAGACACAGGACAGGGTGGCGTAGGGGAGGCAGTGCGAGTGAAGCTAATCGTGGAACTTTTAAAAAGAAGGCTACCAGCAGTGTTTTCCCCTCTCTCTCTCTCTTTCTGTCTACATTTATCACTCCCCCTCTCTTCTCTCCTCCTCCAGTCCTCAGGCACCCAGGATCCTCTTGACCAGGTACCCAGGTATGGCGTAGAGGAAGAGGGCAAGGAGCAGCAGCAGCAGCAGCACTGCCAGCCCCTTGAGGAGGCGGCCGCGGTAGTTGTGCCACACGAAGTAGCGCACAGACTTCAGCGGGTTCATGAACCACACCAAGCTCGTGTCCGGCCGACTTTGACACAGTCAGCCGGGGGGTCGTGGAGGGAATGGTGACATGGGGGAAAGGATCGGGAAAGGTTGGAATGGAAAAAAAAGAAAGACAGCAGGGGGAAAGGAGGGCGGAGAGTTGGAAAGTTAGTAGAAGACGAAAGAGGAGAGGAGAATAGTGGGCACAGACAGACAAATAAAGGAGGAAGAGAGAAGGAAAAGGCAGAAATGTGACCAGGAAGATGAAGATGAAGATGAAGGAGGAAGGAAAACGAGGAGACGAAATGGGAGGGTCAGTAGGGTCAGGCAGAAACAGGAAGGAAGGAAGAAAGGAAACAGCAGAACTGGCAACACTGGCTGTAGAGACCTCTGGGAATAGGGCAAGATGGTTGGTAATAAATGTGTTCGTGCATGCTGCAAGGAGCCGTTTCATTGGCCCTTTGCACTCATTGATTCTTCTTGCAGGATCATGACCAAGCAATATTTCAAGGCTTGCTTCATAATTAATCACTTTTGACATATGGTGCAGTGTTTTATAAATGGGATGTGTCACACTGAATTGATTATATGGAGACTGTATCGGCGAAAGGAAAATCAAAAGAGAACACATTTCAGACTTTATCTACCCACCAAAAATTATATTTCCCTTACGAAGTTACAATAGTTAAGACTATTATTATTAGACTATACTGTAATATATGTAGAAATATTTATATAAAGTATTTCAATAAACGCACTCATTCAATATATTTTGCGATTATTGCCATTTTCAGATATCACTTCCATACAGCACATGTAATATATTATTACAAAATGTGTAATACATAATATGACATATATTACAATATACTGTACATATAATATATTAAGAAATATATTTTCATTCATGAAATGGCAATCTTTTCACACACTGCAAAAATACATCACTGCCAAATACATCATATATTGTCATAAAATGCAATATATAATTTTATATAGTGTATTACTACACATATTGGCATATACAGTAGTATTGAGAAATATATTTCTGTTCCATAAGCTTTGGCCAATGGGTGAAAGCCCACTCACTATTAGCTTATATACTGCACCAGTTTCTTTGTACTTGATTCATCATGTCAACCCTTCAGAACAGTCCCTCCTACACCTCATCCCTGGGGACTGGAGTAAAACAGGTATTGTGTTCCCCACTCACGCTCACTTACTTGGGTTTCTCCAGGGGGTCAGGCTCGTTGCGGCCCAGCCCCACGGGACTCTTCTCGGCCTCCTCTGCAGTCATCAGGTGAAGCTCTGCCTCCACCTTGCCCTAAAGATATTAGCCCACACATGCACACACCACCCATGCACGCACACATGCACGCACACAAACAAAGACACACACACACACACACACACACACACACACACACACACACACACACACACACACACACACACACACATGCACGCAAACAAAGACACACACACATGCACGCATGCAAACAAAGACACACACACACACACACACACACACACACACACACACACACACACACACACACACACACACACGAACACACACACAAACAGCGGTGCATGAGTACCAGGGATGATGGCACAAACACCAATTCATTACTCCCGCGGTCTGCCAGGTTATAGACATGGCAGTACATGATCAAGGGCTCCTGTTTTCTTGGTTTGACAATCTTGTTACGTCCTAACAGTCCTGCATCTCCCCAGGTCCAATGTACCTGTTGTTTGTTAGTTATTTTCTCCCCCATTCATTTTGTACAAAATTTAAACAAGCTCCCCTCCAATATTGAGACCCATTTCCTACCCATTAGGTCGCAGGCATAAACAACTTGTGTATTAAATGACATATTGCAGCCTACATTGTTTTTATACACTTACACAGTATACCACTTCAATGGTTTAGCATTAGTTAGTTAGAACTATATTTGCCCACATGGGGCAATTGTATTTGCAGCAAACTCACTGACACTACGTGTGACACAGACAGGCATATGGCATATGTTTCTGTAAACCTACTGAACGCAGGTCGTTGATAACTATCATCCTTGTAATGCCATGTATGTGTGTACACAGTAAAAAAAGAACTGTTGTTCTTACGGTAGATTGCTGGCAGCAGTGGTTGCCAAAGTCTACCTTTAAACAAATAACGGTATATTTCCTTTTTACATTTTACGGTAAAATTATGGCAGCAGTGGTTGCCAAAGCCTACCGTTAAATAAATAACGGTATTATTATTTTTTACATTTTACGGTAAAATTATGGCAGCAGTGGTTGCCAAAACGTACCATTAAATAAATTACGGTAAAAACGGATTATACTCAGGTGAGTTCAATTATAGAGTTACAATCAGACCGCTGATTGAACTGATTATACTCAGGTGAGTCCAATTATAGAGTTGCAATCACAGACAACTGATTGGACTGATTCAACTCATTGGAGTCCAATAAACATCAACTTAATTAGATACCTAAATAAATGCCCAATTGCCAGATTGTCTAGTGCAGGCAGGTGGACCAGTCTAGTATCATCAATGAAGGGTATGCAAATCCAAGGCCTGAAAATAACCTTAAGGAAAATGAAGGCCAAAGCTAGCGGGGCAAGCAAGCTAACAAACAAGCTAGTTAGCAAGCCATGCAGCCACCCTTACAACGTGACCTGCTAACCGGGCCGGCCAGGCCGGGCCAGGCCGGGCCAGGCCAGGCGAGGCGAGGGCAGGCCAGCCGGCCAGCCGACCAGCCGGCCTTACAGCCAGCCAGCCAGCCAGCTAGCTAGCTAGCAACCAGTGAGCAGTACAATGCAACAGTCCCTGTTTAAATACATGTTCAAGTGAACCATGTGACCCGAGTGATGAAGCATTTGACAGGTGCAGGCAGTAAGTTAATCATTGCATGACAGCCCTTAGCACTCAGGTGAGGTCAGGAATTGATTGATAGATTGATTTGGATGGGGTAGAATGACAGTTTCAAATAGACTGGGCTACTTCTAAGAGACTAAATCAAGGGATTACTGTCCCAGGTAGACTTTTTCAGATTATACTAGCCTATAGGTATATTTTACACATTAAATGAGGCTAAACTGTAGGCTGTTAACGGATAAATAATAAGTTACAGTGAATTAATGCAAAATGTGCAAACTGTTGCCATTTGCAGTCCTTAACTGTTGCACAGTTTATTCAGTTGCCAGCTTCATTGTTGTCAAATCTACAACGTGGAGGCACCTGGAGCTAAGCAGACAGGCAATATGTTTTCTGTGGAGTAATTAATATTTAATTCATTATAACCTCCATTGCTTTCTGTTGGGTAGGAGGAATGCAAAAAAAGATATTCTGAACTTTGAAGAGGTTTACTGTGTCAATTTGCCTCTCAATCGAAAACTCTGATGGCAAAGCCTCAAAGTCCAATAAGGGAAAAAAATATTGTGGTGGAGAATTTTTCGCAGGATGAACTAGAACACATGCAAAGGGGTGTACTCTAAGTTAATACTCATTGATGGCTACTAATCAAATAGCGTGTTGACATCAAACTCTGCCTGTTACAACCAGCCTATCAGTGGTTTGACAAGTTACACCTGGAACAAGTGCAATCACAAGAGGATCTATTGGACTAAACAGAGTTCTTTGTCGGTTGGTTCACAATTTGGTTCACTAACAGAGGATTGAGTTTGGTTCACTTATAGGGGACTCAACAAAAATGGCTGCTCATGTTGCTAAAACATTTGGAAATTGGGGGAGGCGTGTTTTCATAACTCTCTAGGGAGTTAAACATTAACTCTCTAGCTCTCTTAGCTCAACAACTCGGATCCAGAGGAGTCAAATAACACTCTGTAGTGTTGCTACAACTCTTGATGTTTAGATTTTGGCTGAACACCAGTCTAACTCTGATCAATCTAACTCTGACAGATTAGCTGTGTACATATGTGTACACCAGTGAAAAATAAAGTCATGTACCGTTTCTTGACTACTTCATCTTCACTTAACGGTATTTTCCAATATTTTCTTTTCAGTGAACAGTTCAGTATTTTCTACATATTGACACCAGTGAAAAATAAAGTTATGTACCGTTTCTTGACTACTTCATCTCACTTAACGGTGTTTTCCAATATCTTCGTTTACAGAGAACAGTCCAGTATTTTCTACATATGACACCTGTCAAAAATGAAGTTATGTAGCGCTTTTTGACTAAATAGTGGCTTGCCATATTTAGTACAGAGATAAACTGTTTTACATTTTACGGTCACTGACTGTTGCAATTTGACATTTTTTTGCCGTAATTTCAACAGGCATTTTTTACAGTGTAGGCTGTAGTATGTATGTATGTATGTATGTATGTATGTATGTATGTATGTATGTATGTATGTATGTATGTATGTATGTATGTATGTATGTATGTATGTATGTACAGCCTGATCTCCAAAAATTCTGTGCTCCTAGACACGGATGTTAAGGACACAAAATCCGTGTCCAGGAGCACAGGTTTTGCCAAAATTCCGTGCTCCTGGACGCGGAATTGTTTTCCATGATGGGCACACGGAACTGCTTTCTATATTCCCACAGCACTGTGTTAATTCTATCATTAGAAAATACATACCAAAATGCAAATCCTAAGCAAAATAATGCTATAGCAATTTAAGTTGTACCCTGACCAAAACATTCCTTAACCTTAACCTGTCATTAAATACATATTTTTGAGAAATACCTTTTCCAGTTGGTTGATAGGCTATTAAATTCATATAATGAATGAAAGAATACTAGCTGTGCCCAGACCAAAACAATCCCTAACCCTAACCTGTCAGTAAGAAATGTTTTTTTGGAGAAAAAATATTTGACTGAGGTCAAAGACTGTGGAAACATAGAGCTGTGGGAGTATAGAGAGAGCACTTCTGTGTTTCCATCACAGAAAAAAAATCTGTGTCCAGGAGCACGGAAAACAAATCTTGAATCTTGGAACCGAGCTAAAAAAAATGAAACACAAAAAAATTGACACTAGCGCATACAAACGCTGGATGATTGAGACACCACTTGACTTGACGCTAGCAGCAACTCACCGTTAGCGTGAGCTCGTCGTTCTCGTCCCGGGCCGCGAATGGCCACCAGCCCTTCACCCTCTTCTGCTTGAAGATGGAGATGGTGGGCATGTCTTGGGCCTTCAGCACCATGTCCAGAGAGCACTGCTTAGCCGTCTTGGCCCCACGCGGGAACCGGTTCAGGTCTAGCTCAATGGCACCTATAAGCAAGGGAGTGATATATATGCAGTATATACATAATTTTTTAAAGAGTCTTTTAGAATATTAGTGACAGTTTTAGTGAATTTTAGTGACTATTAGTGAGTTTGAGAGAGAGACAGGAAATGAGAGACGGGGAAGGGTCGGCAAAGCACCTGGGCCGGAATTGAACCTGGGTCGACCATGTAGTAGACAAGTGCCCTACCGTTAAGCCACGATAGTGCCAAGGCTGATATTTTGACAGTGACATTGAGTGTGTTTAACATGCATGCCAGTATCACAAATATGAGGCTAATGCCAGTTATAGTCAAATTTGGGATAAGGGATATTTAACATATAGAATGTTTGGTATACTAACATCCCAGTTTATATTAAAATAGCAGTATTCTGATTTCTGGGCTCTTATAGAATTCTCTCTAAATGCGTCTAAACTCGATACCAGCAACAACGTTCGAGGGCAGTGGTTTTCAACCTTTTGTCAGCCAAGGCACACCTATTTCGAGGACAAAAGGTCATGGCGCATTTTATTTTATTGTAAAAAATGTATGTATGGCAAACAAAGCTTCTTGGAACTCCTTTTCTGCAAACCATCCCCTGCATAGTAGCGATACTTGAGAACAATAGTCTGCTGTATTGTACAGGCTGTACCGTACATAGTGTATCGATCTGCTTTGGAAGCACTGGCTGTGTCTGAGCTCTGAGGCAGTGTGAAAACATGAATAATATATAAACACTATTCCTCGAAACAACACACAGCATATATGGATTTAACAATGCAAGGCCTGCTACTGTGGAGTATAATTAGAAGTTTTCGTCAGCATGCTTGCTTTAACTCATGTATGCCTTGCTGTCACCAAAATTGTACTATGTCTTAATCTGTTACTTAAGGCTCTCAGTACTGTTGTTATTATGTAGCTGACTATTTTCTGCAAATAGTGAATAGGCTCGCCGGCAACCACATCTGCAGTAAGAGGCTACTATCATCCAGATAAAAGTCAATGCTCTTCCATCTTCTCTAGTGGTGGTGATCTATGTTTTATTGTGTATAAGTAAGGCACCAGTCAGCTAGGCTTGGCATTAGTTTTGATGTGTGTTGCATGGTTTATCGTTGCCAGAGGAATGGTGGAAGTAAATACTGAAAGTACAATTCTGATGTGTACTTTCATCTCGACTTTATTTTATAAATGTCTCATGTAAACGTAATAAGTGTGAGAGAGTGACATAAAGATAGAGAGGGCAACAGAGAGGGGGGAGGACAGGAGAGGAGGGGGTTAAATAGCAGCAGGGGGTGGGGTAAGAGGAGCGCTATAAAAGGAGATAGCAGGGTCACTCTGAGTGACATCTGCAGATGGTCTTCAGGTTCCTGTAGTGTAGTGGTTATCACGTTCGCCTAACACGCGAAAGGTCCTCAGTTCGAAACTGGGCAGGAACATGAAAAGGTTTTTACAGAGTCTCTGACTCTTCAAAATCCACAATACCAGTGATCAATACACGTATTTGATCAAACCTCTAGTGCCCTGTAATAAAGCACACAACACATCAACGTCATTGCCAATGAAACAATCATTCATTCACAGCTTTAAAAAGTTACTGTAGCTGAACTGGTCAACTCTGTGGCATCGGAATAACACATTGTGTGCACTGACAGAATAGAGTATGAATTAACACTGTGCAAATGTTAGACTGCGTAGATATCGATTAACATCCAAGGAAACGGTAACGGTGTGTGGGTGTGTGTGTGTGTGTGTGTGTGTGTTTAGAGGGGGTTAGGGACCATTCTAAAGATCAATGATTGACAGAGACAGTACCTTAGGGCTTTTATGAACTATTATTATTGATAATATTGTAAAATTGTTGTATTGTTTCAAGGGCTTTCCCAAATTTGAACCGGTGTCCACCTGCATTTCGTGTGTGTGTGTGTGTGTGTGTGTGTGTGTGTGTGTGTGTGTGTGTGTGTGTGTGTGTGTGTGTGTGTGTGTGTGTGTGTGTGTGTGTGTGTGTGTGTGTGTGTGTGTGTGCGTGTCTGTCTGTCTGTCTGTCTGTCTGTCTGTCTGTCTGTCTGTCTGAAAGTCAAAGTACAAAATACAGTACATTTTTGACTTTAACCTTTGACCTTTCGTGTCATGGACATGTGGTCTATTCCTTTCTCTGCACTGTGCACGTG
Organism: Engraulis encrasicolus; assembly: GCF_034702125.1. Taxonomy (NCBI): domain Eukaryota; kingdom Metazoa; phylum Chordata; class Actinopteri; order Clupeiformes; family Engraulidae; genus Engraulis; species Engraulis encrasicolus. The sequence goes on from NC_085874.1 coordinate 27,205,391, forward strand.
TACTGAGATGCAGTGTACTTTCCGCCTTCACGTAATGGCAAAATTTGAGAGTGAAGTGTGAGTCCAAATCGAGCTCTGTCTGATACACTTACTGGGAATGACAGTTTTCGTGTGCTATCAGAGTTCACCAACCACCAAAAAACAATTCATCAAGGAAGACACTGTTCGTTATGTAGACATTTTTTGGTTACCCTTGTCTCTTAATACACATGGCCATTGTCTTTTGAATCAAAACTATGCTGTTATTACAGAGAATCGCAGTTTGACAGATCTGACTTCGCAACAAACATGGCGGCCATTGACTGCAAAAAGTACACAGTAACTCCACACTTCAAATGAGGGCCGGTTTGAGGGCGTTATCCGGGTACTTTACAGTACACTTCACTCACCGCAATTAGAAAGGGAACACCCTACGTACCCAAACACAGTGCGGAAAGGGTGGTAAGTACAGATATTGGAACAACACATATGGAGCGTACTTACCCAGGAAGTCGTCTGCAGAGAAGTGGTCGGCGTCCCAGACCTGCAGTGTAAGGCGCGCCGGGATCTTGTACTCCGTCTCGTCCCAGGAGAACATGGACTCCTTCTTGGACATGACAATCTTCTCCTCGGCCATCAGGTAGTCGAAGGGGAAGACGTAGCGCCAGTTGAAGTTGCCCTCTCCTGTCAGGGAGTGGTAGTGCACGTCCGTGTCCTGCTTGTCCTCTTGTTGGCCCTTCAGCCAGCTGGGGGAGGGGAGGTGGGTGGGGGGCAAAGCCACCAGACGGGCCAATACAACCAGGGGGGGGGCACCACAACCAACCACCATCGCACCATTTAGTCAGCACACACAAGACATCACACACAAGGGTGTTAGCTTACTGGGAATTTTAGCACTGTTAGGGTTTGGCAAAAGGAACGCAGCACAGCTGTACCATACAGTGGCCAGAGGGAGCTTTCTCTTATAAGAACATAATTTGGCAACACAGAGTGCGCTGGTTGTCCTGAATTTCACATGAAATTCCTCAAGCTAAGAGGCAAATGTTCAGTTTGTCACATTTACTTCTGCTAACTAAGCAATTCATATTCATTGAAAAAAAAAAGTATTTGTCACATGAGGTGAACATGGTGTTATTTTTTTTTTTTAACTTGAAAGCTATCTGAGGAGGCATCCATCTCGTTAAAGGCACAATACAAAGATAGATTTTGAAGTGAATTAACTCTTAGCTGAATTATAGCGCTAATGCCACTACTGTAATGTATGTCTATGTGAAGTCTTGATTCAAATTCCTTTTTGCAGGGAGATTACGCCATTGGCCATGAATGGGTACAGCTGAACAGGGATGCATCATATACACATGCCATTAGTATGTTCTGTATAGATACACAACAGGGAATGAGCTATCTTAAATATTACACATGTGCATTATAGGGAATAAGTACATACAGTGGTATGATCATTAAGCATAGGGCAAACCCTCCAGTCAAAACCAAACCCATCAAGATGGCCTTGTTATGTAGCATTTCACAATTGCAACTTAAACTAGATTCAATCTTATTGTATGGCCATTTCATACATTTTGTCTGTGATTTGTGATTCGTATTTCATTCTAAAGTTACACATAGCTAAATACCTGTACATACCTGTACATACTTGTAATTCATTGATATACTAGTTCAAAGATGTTATCTTGGAAATTATGAATCATTACAATAAGGTTTGGTTTGAAATTGAAGCGTCCCCTCATGTCATGCAGGAAGGAACAAGCTTTTAGAGTTACAGAGTTATACTGTATAAAGGAGTAGTGTATCTTCAGCAAAACATGATAAAAAACAAACCAAACCGAAAAACAATATTTTCCATCACATTCACACACCCACACAGAATGTGTTGCCATAAGGGCAGCATGACATCCCATTGGAACAAAAGGCCTCCGAGCCAGCCAGCCTCAAACGGGATGATGGCCCAATCAAGCAAATTAAGTCTCGAGTGGCTTTTAGGCTGTGAACACGACAAATTAGATCTCGAGTGACATTTTTTGGCAAAATCCAAGAAATGGAGTCTCGAAAGACGTTTCGGCAAATAAAGTTCGTTATGAGGCAGAATGTCGTTCATGACTTGGGTTAATTATGAAAGTTCATAAAGATTGGAGCAGAATTTTCTTCTGTTAGGGTGCAAATAAATATGACTGAAACTGATATGCATAGCCAAAACGCGTCTGTGTAATAAAAAAAATGATGCATGGTGCGACCTCTTACTTTTCTGGGCTAATTAGGATACATGATCTGCGTACTTGAGAGAAAGTACATCATGCTGTCAGACTATTTCTTGCTCTCTCTGCCACCCCCCCCCCCCTCTCTCTCTCTAATGTCGAAGTCAAACTGCTAAACAGGCTCAGCAGGACTACTGCAAGACTGCAAATAATAGCTCTAATTGACGCAGTATGATCAATTTGGAATAGTCTATACAAGACAGGGATTTCATGTTATTTTAGAACTAAACCAAAAATGCCCTTTTTTAAGTTCCTTTCTTTAATGTGAGAGCTAGTGTTAGCAAAATAAAATGAAAAGGGGGAAATCAGTCTTCATTTTAGAGCAGTATTCATTATCACAAATGGGCTGCTGGCCACAGTGCTGATTCAGGACAGGCACTCGGGACTACTATTCAGGACTTGGCTCTTTTTTGCGACTTTATCGTGCGTACTGCACATAAAACAATGGTGAAGGCTGAAAACTGACTCCCACTAGAAGTGGAGGGGTGTGTGTGTGTGTGTGTGTGTGTGAGTGAGTGTGTGTGTGTGTGTGCTTGCTTGTGTTTGAGTGCATGTGTGTGGATGGTTGACTGAGAGAGATAAAGTGGAGGAGAGAAAGGGAAGGAATGAAAGATACAGATAGAATGATGTCGCAGAAAAGAAAATGAGGCAGACATACACACAGAGAGAAGATGGGAGCAGAAAGGGAGGGAGGGAGAGAAATAAATAAGAGGGGGAGGGGGAGATAAAGGTAAAGAGAATGAACAGGGGTGTTCGTAAGAGTGTGTATATAAAAGACAGAGCGGACACAGACAGTGAGAGTAAGACGATAGCAAAAGGGAGAGCGAGCGTAGCAAAAGAGAGCGACAGAGGATGAGAGTATGCAAGAGAGTGAGTGAACAAGGAAGGAAAGGGTTAACATCTGCTGTGTATGTCATGTGAGCGGAGGGGAGGGCTCTTTAATAATTCAGGTGTATAGATGAACTAGATATGGCACAAAATCTATTTGTCTCCCTGTCAAAGCAGCGGGGGACAAGAGAACACTGTCTCACTCTGTCGCCTGACGCGATAACGTATACGGAACAGCTTGTGAATTCAGTAGCGGACTCTGGCCCAAAAACGCAGACTGCTTGCCTGTCTGCGCTGGCAAAAGCAGGCACCTACCGCGGGTCGCCTCACATCAATAATTAGCGTGCTGCGCGGGCGATTCACTTAGTAGTCTGCCAGTAGTCTGAACACTAATGACTCCATGTGATGAGTGATGGGACCTGTCGTGACGTGATGTGACGTGTTCGCTACGGGCAACAAGACCAGGGAAAGCTGGGGCGGTGCCAAGGCTGGGACATTACCATGGTATTGATTTCACCATGGCAACCATTGTGCTGATGCATAGTGCAAGTACAAGGTAGCCTACAAAAAAGCTGAACCCAAAATATTCATTCACAATTTAGTGCACTGGATATGGGAAACATATAGTGAACTCTTTGACTTCAGCTTTTGTGTATGTCTAATAAAGTTGTGCAGAGGGCTAGGAGTGGGGGAAGTAAGAGTTGTTTGACCAGTGGGTAAAAAATCTTTAGTCTCAAATGGTGAATCATGACAATCCAGCTATTTGTGGATTTATTGTATTCCTAACAGGAGTGAAACCCTAACTTTTGTGATGGGATGAAAGTGTTTGGAAAACTTTACTTGACCGCGGCGTCACATGCATGACATGACAATGTCTTAACAGTCTCAAAACAGTGTCATGACACAGTCATGGACGAGTCTTAAACATTATGTCAATGCTATTAACGTTTTATGGTCATGAAAAGTTGACATTGTTTCAGCTGTCTTCCCAATAATTTGCTCAGATCGTTACTACTGCTTTACACACAGTTCTAAATCCAACAACTCCATATTCTTAACTATTACTGACATTAGTTGTGATTTGTCAATGCTTGTTAGACAATTGCAATGGAAGAATATTGCCGTATTAGTGCAGGATATTAGTTTTGTGTTGGTGCAGGGAATGGAGGTTTGGAAGACTTCCTGTCATTTCACAGCAAGGCTTAATGTGCAAAATGTACAGTAAACATGCTCATCCACCTCCTAAAAGTTCCATGCAGGGGTTGTGTTTTAGATCACGAGCCATAGAGGACAACAAGACCATACCATATTAAAACAATCATTTCTTTTTCAGTTTTTGCACTAATAGAAAAACAGTTAGCAATATCTAGATAACAGAACCATGATGAGAATCACGGTAGGGATACAGATACCCTTGTCAAAAAGTACATTTATTATTATTATTATTTGAACATGAACAACTACTTGGTCACCCACCGGATAATTTTTGATTACAAAACTTTTCATTGCTCATGAATGAAATTTATGAGCATATAACAGTAAAACTAATTGTCTATATCATGTGTAATTTAGCTTTTGGTTAAAGCAATTCAACGTTTTTTTTCCACTGATATGGTCCTGTTGAGCTAATGACGTGTAGCGTGATTTTGTTGGTTGGCTTGAGGAAGGGGGAGGGGCTTCAACCACAGGAAGTGTTTGCTGATTGGTCAGCTGAGTGCGAGCCATGCGATGGAGTCATGTTACCCCCTGACATAGATGTCAGACATCTTCTCTCCTGTCATGAACGCATCGTCTTCTAGAACTACGTCATCAGTGTTCCAAATTATAACGCGCAGCTCAAAACTACAGAGCAGCAACAGCCATGACGCAGGAGGCCAGGGAGAACACAAACAAACAAACAAACAAACAAACAAACAAACAAACAAACAAAAAAAACACACAAAAAACAAACATGGACAGACAAACAGCCACCGAAGAATGACACCGGACAAGAGAAGGACAAAAGAAAGGAAAGGATAGAAACAAGACACATACACAAACAACAGCAAGACAACACAGATACGAGAAAGATTACCACCAAACCCAAACACACATTTGTTTTGTTCTCACACACCCACCCGTACCTACCCCCTGACAAATATGTCACTGGACTTTTCCCCTGTGAAGTAATCATCGTCTTCCAGAGTTACTTCGTCTGTATTCCATACAATCACCCTGAGCTCATATCTGGCAGGGAGCGGAGGGGGGAGGGATAGCAAACATCAGTACACCATCTCTGGATCACAGTGGGCAGGCTAGGTGTGTACTTTAGTGTGTGTGTGTGTGTGTGTGTGTGTGTGTGTGTGTGTGTGTGTGTGTGTGTGTGTGTGTGTGTGTGTGTGTGTGTGTGTGTGTGTGTGTGTGTGTGTGTGTGTGTTGTGCAGTGTTGGCCAATGTCACAGTATTGTGGCCAGCTAGCTGCATACAGGCTTCACCGCATTTTATGACATTTACGTACATCAGTGTCTGCCCATCCAAGCAGCCTGCAGCATTCACAACATAACAGCATTCACACTCTATTCCATGCACACCAGAGTACACCATTACGGCAATCTGCAGTAGGCCTATACTCTACAATCTCTATCTATCTCTTCTTCCTCTGCCTTCCTGCTATTTCTGCCTCTCCTCTCTACCTCTCCTTTTAAATCCATCTCTAACAATGATGTTTTTTCCCATTTGTTAAGCACTTTGAGTTACATGCCTTGTATGATACAGTGCTATACAAATACAATTATTATTATTATTATTATTATTATTATTATTATTATTATTATTATTCCGCTAGGCTGGGCAGGGCTGGACTGGGACTAAATATCAGACCGGGCATTTTCAGCCAAAACTGGTCCGCCAGGCATTGAGAGACACAATGAAGCCTGTGACAATATTTTTAGCCATCTATTATGAGCTATTTTGACCAGAACAGCCAAAATGAATACATAAATCAGACTCGGACAGGTCAGCTGTAGCGGCATGAGGACTGATACAGGACATTGTAGGGAGGACCAGGCCAAAATCATCAACCGTCCATCGGGCAAATGCCCTGTGTGCTTTATGGCCAATCCAGCCATGCCGCTAAATAGAATGTACCGGTAGTTAAATTCTTTTCATGTCACTCCCAAAAATTCAGTTATTGTTGTATTCTGCCCTTTTGGTACTAAGGGTGAATAATAGCACTGTTCTACAGCATATACATTACATGACCAGTGTTGAATTGACTGCCACAGAGTGATTTTTATCACATTTGTGGGCTAATACAGCTGCACACTCTCCAGGGTCAAATTAACATATTCAGAAATTCAATTATTAAGTAGCACCAACTGTGAGCAGCATCATTCAATATACTGTAGTATATACCATCCTTTCAATGAATTCCATTGCCAATAGACCACTGTATGTAAAACATACTATTATGATGCATAACAATCTACAGAAGTCGATCTTATCATCTTCTGCAGTTCGGTCCATTCATTCCAATTTATAGCATTCGTCCCAGTTCACACCAGTCATGAAGAATGAAGACAGACTCTCCCTAACATAGAGGGGTAACACTTAACTTGACACCGTTGTCATAAGCATGTCATTACATTGTCATAATAGTGTCCTGACACAGTCATAGATAAGTCACAAACCTTATGTCCATGTCATAAACATTTTATCACTGTCGGCCTTTAGTGACATTCGGTTATTGCCACAAACTTTCAGTTTGTGTAGTATGGCATGCTCTTATCCATGTTGTTTGCTGGCTTCTTGGGTTTGGGTGCTCTTTAGTCCAAGGTATAGTGAATGAATGAATGAATGAATGAATGAATGAATGAATGAATGAATGAATGAATGAATGAATGAATGATTTATTTCTCCCTTCACACAATCATTTTGACGTTACAATTACATCTCATGAAAAAGTATAACAGTACTTCCAGGTTCAAAAAATTAGCATGAATTCTCTGACTAAGGGCCTTTCCCATTACTAATCTCTACCCCTACCCCTACACCTTCCCCATGCCCCTCGTGCTTTCCAACGAAGCTGTAAGGTGTAGGGCTTGAAACACAACCGCTACGAATTGGGATACCCCTTCAACAATCATGGAATGACACTCACAGCTGTCACTAATTCCATGCATTAGGTTGACGTTAATAGAATTTTTTTTCATGTGCGTTTCACGGAGAAAAGGGCCATCACACATTAGGGCAATGTTAAACTTAGTACAATGGAATAATTATTACCACTTTAAAACCGTAAAAATACTTAAACTTGTGTGCTGTTGTGGGTGCTGCGGCTTGCCGCCAATTTTTAAATGAATTTGCAATGCATTCAGGGAAACCTGTCGTATCCCTCCGTCGTGGAGTCTGATGTTGGAAAATCTCCGCTCAGAGGGGTGGAAAGCCCTCGTACCCCTACCCATCTGTCTGAACGTGAATCGGGATGCCACTACCCCTACACGTGGACGCGCAAAACGGAGACAAAGGGGGAAGGCGTAGGGCTAAGGGGTGTAATGGGATTCACCGTAAGGCACTCCAAATTAAAATGTCTTTATTGCTACAACAAGTCCTACATGGACATATTAAAAACAAGGCCCACTCGTAGCAGCATGAGTGCCCTCTTCAGGGCAGCAACACGTAACCGAATGTCACTTAAGGCCAACAGTCAAAAAAAAAAGTATGACATGGACATGGACATAATGTTTATGACACGTGCAGAACTGCGCCATGACACTATTATGACACTGTAATGACATGATTATGACACTGGCGTCAAGTAAAGTGTTACCCATAGAGGTAGACATGGGCATGTTCCAGTAGGTGGAGAGAAGGAACAAGGTTATCAAGCATACCTACAGTGCATCAGGCCTTATCTCACTAGAGATCTCCATAAGCTCACAATGAAAATGAACGAATATACTACTGCGTTAACTACCACGGATGTTTTACATTACGTTTACTTTGCCCAAAGTTTATGGTAGGATTTGTGACACATTCATGCTTCTCCTGCTAGAGAATATTATTATAACACATTTCATCTTATAAAATAACCAATATTTTACATTACTGATGTGTATTTACTTAGGCATGCATTGCCATGTAAAACAACATAAATGCAAATCACAAACTACTATATGCTGACAATTATAACATTAGCTGTGAAGGATACCTATCATAGTGCTTATCTGTACAGCATTATGTGTATTATAGACAAACAACATACTCATCAGATGTCAGACAGTGCTGTCTACAGTAAGTCCTGTCTCTCTACATGCTATTGTTTTATGTGGGCCCCTTTCCTTGCAATGATCGGGTTTACCTCTTTGGTTTCCGTGGCGAGATGTCGACGGCGGGTCCTGGCGCAGGCATGTCCATGGGAAACATGTCTACCCACATCTCGAGACGACCCTGCAGGACGGCAGACGCCAGGTGTCATACATATGTGAAATGGGGAAAACAAATGTTGACAAGATTGAGCCGAGCAGCCATAACCATATCTAAACATGACCCTTGGCACTATATGTAGGCCTATGTACGTATGTAGGTTGTATGTATGTCTGTATGTGTTTTTTGTTTTGTTTATTGTTGTTTGGCGTCATGTGTATCAGTGTTGTGTGTATGTGGCAGCTACTGTATGTATGTCCAAGACAAATTTCCTTCGGAACCATTAAAAAGAATCTTGAATCTTGACACTCCATAGACTTCAGTAAAAACAAAAAAAACTACAGTTAAGTAACAACTCACACAAACACATGCACACGCACACGCACACGCACACGCACACCAAAGAAACACCAACTCAAACACCCACCTGTTCAATGCCAGGTTTGTCTGGGTGGTGTAGTGGCCGCGTCTCCACGTGTTCTGGGATGAGTCTGCAGCCCACTCGCGGCATGTCCTCCCAGTGCCTCAGCACCGTCAGGGCCAGGTGCTCCTCTGTCTGCTTCTTCAGCCCTGCACCGTCACATTGGGACATAGGGTCATGATTGATTCATTGCTACGTGTATGTCCACATCAATAGGGATGTCAGGAGTCATATTCTATTCTACAGGGCTGCTGGGGCGTAGGCAGAAATAATAACAGGTGGGCCCAGAAAAAATCGTGTACTGTAGGTAGATTTTACAATATCGCGCTCAAAAATGATACTTTGAAATTGAAATCATAGAAATCACAGAAGACGAACCAGACTTTTGACAAAATGATTAATTATCGCTCAGTGCTATGCCATTAATCATACACTGTAACAAATAGCTGTTTATTTACGGCAATTCTGCAACAGCATTCTACTGTTTTTCGAAAAAACAGACAACTACTGTGAAAATATTACTTTGAGTCACATATTGAGCATAAACAGTAAGTACTGCACAATAGCAGTATTCGCCGTTGTGGAAAAAACTAGAGATGCACCGGATCCTGATTTTTAGGATCCTGCCGGATACCAGATCCACTGAATAAGATCCTGCCTGATCCGGAACCGGATACCGGATCCGACAAAAGGGTTGAAACATATAGTCTACTCGCACACGTGGGCCCTTTTTATTACGTTGGCGCAAACTATTTTTTAGACTCATTGGCTTATTGCCACACTGCCTGCAATAGCCGCTTCCAAAGGGATTTCACTCCATGCAGTGATTGGGGTTGTGAAAGACTGAAAAGCCTAGGCTAGACATGCACCAGACCCTGATTTTTAGGTAACATGCCGGAAACCGGATCCACTGCTTAAGATCCTGCCGGACCCGGACTCTGTGAAAAACTTTATTATCCTGACGGATCCGGAACCGGAACCGGATCCGGTGCATCTCTAGAAAATAACAAGTGGCAAGCACCATTGAAACCCACTCATCCTCCACTTGTCCGTGATCACCATCAAACTTCAATACCACCTGAAGAACTGAAGTCATTCTGACTGGTTAAAGATTATCTGATACTATCAAGCATGATGAAACAATTTCTAAGGAAACTACAATACTTAAAAAGTGCTTGATGCAGCAAAGTGTGAGGAGCACATGCATTTTGATAGTGATGAAAGTGTGAATGGCTGAAACATTTTAAGAACTTGTAAAACTCTTGCAACAAGCAGCCCCATCTAAACCAATCTGCTAATCAGTGCCTGGCCTCACCTGAGTAGGGCTGTTATGCCATTATTCAATTAGGGGCGTCACCTGCCAAGGGCCTGATGACTCTGGTCACATGGTACTCTTGCACCTGTATATAAATCTGGACTATCAACACTTCAGTTGCTTGCCTGCCTGCTGGCTGGCCTGCATGGCACAGCATAGCACTTGTTTGCCTACAAGCTTGCCTACAAGCTTGCTTACATGCTTGCACACTTTCCTCTTTGTGAAAGCTTGCTGTATGTGGCATCATTTGTGGCATTGTTGCATATAATGTGCCTGCTGCAAATTAGGCATTGCTTTGAGAGCTAGCTTGTAGTGCTGCTTGTTTGCTGTGCTACTTGGTACAAAATAATTTTTTAAAGACTGACCAATGCTATATTCATCATTGGCTCATCAAGAGATACAGTAAAAAGCCCACCTTGCACACTATCATTGTAACAGCACTGCGTACTCTGAAATTTTATTCATGCCCACACTTTCAAAGGACCACCGCAAACCATTTTCTCAATACAGCATAGCGCCATAGTATCATGCTCAAGGCACTCCAGTCATGGTGAACGATGGGAGGGTGGGGTGGTAACATGGCCAGGGTACCACAGTTATGGAGAATGATGGGTGGGGTGGGAAGTTGCCATGGCCATATTCATGAATACAACTATGACCCAGTATTTGCCTGTCATCACACAGTACAATTCAACTTTTTAACCGAAATGTTATTTTTCTGTAGAGTACTGTTATTTAACAGTTCAATTGCTGCTGAAAAAATGTTATATACTGTGATACATTAAACAGCAATGAGCTGTATTTGATTTTTGGTGTGAAATAACAGTAGAATTACAGGTAAATATAATTGCCAGTAACTGCCGTTATTTTGCAGGGAAATTTTCTTAGAGTGTAGTTTAATGAGGCAACAGTTGACTGTCAAGTGTGAATGGGGCAGGCTTGGATGTCAAGTGGGCGGGCCCAGGCCCACCCAGGCCCACCCCTGGCTACGCCTGCACCATCACAAAGACATAAGGATTTTATTATTATTGCTTAATTAATTTATGATAATAATCATATCAATAGTCATGTCAGGAGTCATATTCCACAAGGCTGCACCGTCACAAGGACATAAGGATTTTATTATTATTGCTTAATCGATTCATGATAAAAAAAACATATCAATACTCAAATTATACAGGTGTGCACCATGACAGGGACAGAGAAATAATTTTCGATTTATTATTATTATTACTATAATCATGTTAATAATCATCAGCTGCATCAATCCATATAGGAATCACTTCACTAGTTGTCACGATGAATCTATGGTCATATAATTTAACAGCTACATGACAATAATTGAATCTGGATTTGAATCAATAACAAGCAATGTACCTTACAGTAGATTGGGCATGATGATAAAGGGTAATAGTTTTTTTTGTTGCTTTTTTTCACCTAAACTTCATAGCTTAGCACAATGTATATTACAGAAAGATATACCAAATTGTATTCATTTTTGCATAGCTGGGCATTTGGGCAGCATTTTTCTTTTCTACTATACCATTCTCTATCATACCATTCTCATCCTCCATCTCGGTGGGGCTGGCAATGATACCGTATGAAGCTCATCATCATTTTCAATATATTGTAGAAATATTAAGTAGAACAGCAATTCATTTTCAAAAGCTCTATATTTTGACAGAACCTCTTTTTTGGACAGTGCTTCAGGGCTCTCTGTCATACAGCTCTCATCCTCCATCTCCATGTTTTGAATTGGGATATGAATCAATAATAATCAGCAATGCATCATACTGCAGACTGACCATGAAAATAAAGGGCAGCCATTCTGCTGTTCAGTTATTTGTAACTTGTATTACAGAAAAATGTAAGAGGGACACATTGGGACACATTCATTGATATAGATTTTTTGTGGCTGCATATTTCGGCAGCATTTTTTTCTTCTTCTTTTGTATACCTTCAGGGCCTTGTCATACTGTTCTAATGCTCCATGTCAGTGGTGCGGGTGAAGATGGCTAAGCACTGTATCATACTTTAGATTGGCCATGACAATAAAGCTACATCGCTAAGCATCCTTTGTATTATAGAAAAAATGGTTAAGTTTATTTTTGATACTAGAGCTTCATACCATTCTCATCTTCCATCTCAGTGGGTCCGGTGAAGATGCGTCCGGCCACCTTCACCCTGCCCCCCGGCCCGTAGTGTGGCCCATCCAGCTTGCCGTCCTTGCACAGCTTGGCCAGGATCTGGGTCGGCTTCTGAGGGTCCCGCCATATGTTGTAACCATGGCTACAAACGACATTGCGAGAGTAAAGATCGTAATCTGACTTCTTGATCTTTTTTTTATTTTGTATTTGAAACACCATGACACACGTCAACATGCATCAAAATAGCTATCAGGCAGACGGTTGCTGTGGCGACAGAGTAGGGCATGATAGCTTTATTCCTTGAGACTCAGTGCTGTAGATCCTAGAAAAGCCAGGACCCAAATGGACTTTTTTACGTTCCAATTTTATCGAATGTGCCGACGAAACAAGTACATGTAGATGGTGAAGTTGGTGAAGTAAAAGCTATTCATATATTTTTGCACATAGTGCTTGAGTATGTGTATTCTGTGTGCACATGCCTGTGTGTGTGTTTGATTGTGTATGCCTGTGGCTGTAGTGCATATGTGTATGTGTGTGTGCGTGCATGCATGTGTGTCCAATGTCTCACACAGAGTAAAAGCTATTCATATGTTTTTGCACAGAGTGCTTGAGTAGGTGCATTCTGTGTGCACGTGCACATGCAGGTGTGTGGTTGTGTGTACTGTGTGTGTAGTGCATGTGTGTACAGTATGTGCGTGTGTGTCCAATGTCTCACACAGAGTAGTTGGCTGCTATGACGCAGGTGGCCCTGTGCTTGTATAAAAGCTATTCATACTGTATGTTTTTAACAGAGTGCTTGAGTATGTGTATTCTCTGTGCATGTGTGTGTGTGTGATTGTGTGTGTCTGTGTTTGTAGTGCATGCGTGTATGCGTATGGGTGTGTCCAGTGTCTCACACAGAGTAGTTGGCTGCTACGCCGCAGGTGGCCCTGTGCTTGCTGTAGTAGCGGTTCTCCAGGTCGATCCTGGTCTCGCCAATCAGGTCGTCTGTGCCCACCAGATCCCAGTCGTACACAGACACAGTCAGCATGGACTCCATGGGGAACGTGGCCTCGATGTCAAAGGACCTGCCAGGAGCAGAGATGACACAGATGGTAAGAGTGGTGTGTATGTGTGTGTGTGTTTGTGTGTGTGTGTGTGTGTGTGTGTGTGTGTGTGTGTGTGTGTGTGTGTGTGTGTGTGTGTGTGTGTGTGTGTGTGTGTGTGTGTGTGTGTGTGTGTGTGTGTGTGTGCGCGTGCGCGCATGTGCATGTGTGCAGTCTGAGAGAGAGAGAGATAGAGATAGAGATAGAGAGAGCGAGAGAGAGAGAGAGAGAGAGAGAGAGAGAGAGAGAGAGAGAGAAAGAAAGAAAGAAAGAAAGAAAGAAAGAAAGAAAGAAAGAAAGAAAGAAAGAAAGAAAGAAAGAAAGAAAGAAAGAAAGAAAGAAAGAAAAAAAGAGTGTGTGCGTGCGCATGTGAGAGGACGATATTGAGAGAGATGCTTTGGAAACTTCTTCGCTATCTCTTATGTTTTATTTTGCTTTAGTTATTGGAGAGGTAAACATTTCGTTTCACAGATCTATTCTTGCAACCTTGTCCCTTGGCAATATTTCCTGCATATGTTTACCTGCAAATAAGCAGACAGACGTGACCTACTTAAGAGTTTATTTAATCTCGTAGACAATGTCTCCTTCCTTTCTGTTAACCTCCGCCAGTCTTCTGCAGGATTGGGTTACTCTTTATATAGTAACTCGCACCAGCCATTAGGTGAGATTAGACAAGACATGAACGCACCACTTTAAGCCAAAGCCGCCCCCCCCCCCCCACCACCCCCCGTCCCTACAAACACTCCATTCAGCCTTCTGCCCATATTGTTGTCGGTGTCATTTGAGCTTCTGTCTAGTTTTACATGGGTGACAATGTCACTTTCTTCTAAATAGTCAATTGCAACATTTACGCGCGTACTGGAAGCTCCTACCTATTGCATTTCAGTTGACCCAACTGAAGAACCAAAACCAGTAAAGTAAGTCATCTTTGCCCGAACATATTCACTTTCCCAATATGGGAGTTGTTTGGACATGCAGTCAGATATTAAGGGATGCTGTAATACTTATACATAAACTTCTCAAAGACAAGACTTTCTTGAATGCATTTGTTTGAAGATGTATGTGACCTCATATCCTTATAGCTTTAATGTGTTGCACGAGCAGACTCCGTTTTGAAAAACAAGTAATTAAGAGGAGCAATTCTCCCAGTATTTGTCTTTGTGTTCATTCCACACAAAGTCATGGGTAAGCGGTTAAGACATCAGACTTGTTGCCCAAAGGTTGCCAGTTTGACTCACCCAACCAGCCAAGTTGGTGAGGGGAGTAATTAACCAGTCCCATCCTCCTCTGAGTTACCCGGAGCTGGGTACAGTGCCGCTGCACTGCACGGGTGAGGCATAAATGCAATTATGTTGTGTGCAGTGTGCAGTGAACACTTGTGTGCTGTCGAGTGCTGTGTCACAATGACAACGGGAGTTGGAGTTTCCCAGTCGGGCTTTTACTTCACTTCACCTCTAAATCCACTTTCCAAACACAGATGAAGTTGTTTGGAGATGTCTTTCCACTTATCTGTGCTGTTGGTTGGATGCCCGGCAAAAAGTTTTAGAGATGTACAGGCTCCAAGATCCGGTTCTGGATCTGGCAGGATAATAGGGTTTTTCAGACTATCCGGATCCGGCAGGATCTTAAGCAGTGGATCCGGTATCCGGCAGTTACCTAAAAATCAGGATCTGGGGCATCTCCACTTTTTACATAGCCTAGGCTTTTCAGTCAGTCTTTCACAGCCCCAATCGCTGTGGCATGGAGTGAAAGCCCTTTGGAAGCGGACGCTGAAGGCAGTGTGGCAGTAAGCCAATGAGTCTTAATTTTTTATTTTTTTTATTTTACCTTTATTTTACCAGGGAAATAAAATCACATTGAGAATAAAATTCAGCTTTTACAAGTGAGCCCTGGCCATATTAAAAATAGTTTGCGCCAACTTAATAAAAAAGGGCCCACTTGTGCAAGTTGGCTATGTGTTTCAACCCTTTCGTAGGATCCGGTATCCGGTTCCGGATCCGGCAGGATCTTAAGCAGTGGATCCGGTATCCGGCAGGATCCTAAAAATCAGGATCCGGTGAATCTCTAAAAAGTTTGCAGTTTTGAGATGGGGTTCTCAGTGTTTGTTTGCATAACCCTTTTTCCTTGCCAAAGACAGGATTCAGGATTTGTTACACTATAAGATTACTTTTTTTCAATCAATTACTACGTTTACATGATGTTTTTAATTTATAATTTCCGAATTCCTAATTCCTAATTAAATAATTGCGTCGGGTTTACTTTGATTATTCCTTTAATTTCCGAATTAAGAGGTGTTTACATGATGTTTTCAGAGCTGAATTAAGATTTATTCAGAATTAAAGTCAGTTACAGTAATTCCGAATTAAGTGTCTCATGTAAACGTAGCAATTGTAAACTTTTTCAAAAACAGGATTGGGTTCAGAGATGGGATTATTTACTCCCCATAGTCAGAGGCGGACTTTCCATTAGGCAAACCTAGGCAATTGCCTAGGGCCCCGACCAAATCTGTCCTCCATAGGGGCCCCAACTGTCACACCAGTTGCAGTAAACACATCAAAAGTAGGCATTGTCACTTATGTAATCGAAGATATATGAGACAACACACTTAAATAGCACCAAAACACAGCCGTTTATGTCTACATAATGACTTTTGAGGGCCCCATGTTGACATTTCGCCTAGGGCCCCAAAATGGCTAGATCCGCCCCTGCCCATAGTATACATAGAACATAAATAGCGTACTATGAGATACTATGCAAAACTGTCTATCCAAAAAAAGGTTTTGAGTTTAGAAATGGGGTTCTCAGCTTTTGTTTGCACAGGTTTTTTTTTTTTTTTTTACCAAGGTAGACTCACTTTACAAAAGCAGGATAGGGTTTAGAGATAAGGTTCTTTGTATTTGTTATATCGGAGGGTTTTCTACCATGGTAAACTCACTTTCCAAAAACGGGATTGAGTTGTTTGGAGATATAATTCTCCTTGTCCTTCAGCTCTGTCTTCCCCAGTTTGATGGCGATGTAGGGGTCGGCTTTGCCATTGATGTCAGCTGGATGTAAGTCAGTGGCCTGCAGATACACACACACAATGTGTCACCTGTATTCCCAAATTCCCAAAAACATATTTACATTCAGCACTATCAAATCGGTTCACATACACTATATAACGACAGGCACAGTGCGTTGGCACAAGTTCTTTCACCAGAACTACTTCACAAGTGTGCCGGTAGCGGGGAATAATGGACACCTTGTCAGCCAATCACAACACAGTATTTCCATGTCCCAGGTGATAATGAGCCATGGCTCCCTCACTGACTGACTGCAACTTACACACCATTTACACAAAGCGTATATGTTCACAAACGTGCATGTATACAAATGCAGGCGTAAACACATACGCACGCACACACACGCACACGCACACACACACACACACACACACACACACACACACACGCACACACGCACACACACACACACACACACACACACACACACACACACACACACACACACACACACACACACACACACACACACACACACACACAGACACACAGCCTGTTCTCTTACCCGGACCACATACACTCTGACGAGCACGTTGATTGGGTCATTGTGGGGAATGTTCTGGAACATGCCCATGTTGGGGTCGAAGCCTGCCTCTCTGCAGAACTCGTCTGACAGGGGCAGCTTGTACAGGCACAGGGACCCCTGGGACAATGAGTAGAGTAGAAAAAAGTAGAGTAGAGTAGAGTAGAGTAGAGTAGAGTAGAGTAGAGTAGAGTAGAGTAGAGTAGAGTAGAGTAGAGTAGAGTAGAGTACAGTAAAGAAGAGTAGAATATAGTAGAGCAGAGTAGAGTAGAATACAGTAAAGTACAGTGGAGTTGAGTAGAGTTAGAGTAGAGTAAAGTAGAGTAGAGTAGAGTAGAGTAGAGTAGAGTAGAGTAGAGTAGAATAGAGTAGAATAGAGTAGGAGTGGAGTACAGGAGGAGAGTAGAGTATCAGAGTAGAGTAATACTTAATTGATCCAGAAGTAAATGAAGGTGTCCAAAATCTTAAACATACTGTAACACATATTGCAGGCGTCCAATGTATTGCTCATTTACTGTATCGTTTTACACAGCACACTTAACAGTAGCTTTTCAAAAATGAAAAAAGCCGAATTGCTGTCTGATCCAATATATGAACAGCACTGATGCATAGAAAGTAGATGGCATGGTAATGACTTGTAGATGTCAGGGATACATAAAAGGTATACAAGCCAAGACATCTTGCCAAGTCAATACAAATGAGCTGGGCAGTAGGTCAATTTTACATAAATGATTCTGAAGAACCATCAATTTGACATTAAGACTTGGCATTCTATATAAATGAACTTTGATACATTCAAATAGCCCACTCTACCCTGCTGGTGTGTAAAACCCTCCCATAAAACTGTCAAATGACTAAAGTGAGTAAGTACTGCAATCCAAAAACACAATTGTTTGTAGGTCACCAAAAACGTGACATTAGTAATTACAACGTTATGTTTCAATAGCCTGATTATCATCGACTTTCAAATCTCTTCAAGACTTGGTCTGACCAAGAGCATAAGAATTTTCGGTAACACTTTATTTTAGGGACACATCTATTAGCACTAATACATACAATATTAATGCCTGTGTAAGTAACTTGTAAGGCATGTACTAAGCAAAATAAGACAGTTGTTAAGCATGTATTCACAAATGTCTTGTTCATGCCCAATTAGGGATTTATTACTAATATAACCTTAGTAAGGACCAGTAAGCCTATATTTCTATTTATTAGTAAGTAGTAAGTGGCAGAATACAATGTGTATAAGCTCCCGACACACTGTGTGAACAAACCCTGAACAGTGTGAAAACAGATGCAGAATAAGGGTCCCTATTCTAAAGTGATGCATTGGTCAGCCCAGATGGCTCAGGGCCTCTGCTCTACCAAAGTCCTAGGGCGCCCACACCACCCAGGCCTGCACTACCTAGCCCCCCCGATCTACAAAGTGTAAGGGTATATCAAATAATTAATATTTGCCCAGCTGAGTCATCTAGTTTTCTCTTGTTCATATCAATTAGAGGGAGGTAACAAGAGCCTATATATAGCAAGGATTGAACGTACACTTGTCAATGGCGGTGGGTTGGTGAGATGTAATTTTTTTTCATGTACCACTGAGTTTTAATTGTAAAAAAACCCAAAATAAATGCAGAACATTAGAATAATAGTTTTGAAGCAAAACTAAACTACTCTTTTGTGATAATTAAGTGAATGTTTGAGAACATTAGCTTCAAGAAGTGCAGTGCATGATGGGTACGCAATCTAGGCCAACAGACAACCTACCCAGCTCTGAGCCTACGTCCTTAGCTCCTCCCCTCACTTGTGAAATTTAGTTGCTATCCAAACAATTTGCCATGTACGTAACAACAGAAATATTATCATTGCTGCATTGGCCATGCATTGCATTTCTGACTAAGGGCGTAGCCTACCCATCATGCACTGCACTTCTTGTAGCTAAGTTTTCTCAAACATTAACTTATTTATCAGAAAGGAATAGCTTAGTTTCGCTTCCAAACTATTACTCATCGTTATATTCTGCATTTATTGTAGGGTTTTTACAATTAAAACTAATTGGTGTATGAAAAAATGACATCTCACCACCCACCGTCATTGATAACTTTACGTCCAATCCTTGCTATACAAAGCGGATTCCAAAAAAGTTGGGACACTTGGTATTTTGTGAATAAAATCAAAATGCTGGCATTTTCAAAACATTCAATATGTTAATAAGGTAGAGCATTGTGTACAGACAACATATCAGTTGTTAAAGCCAAGCAGAATGATTGTTTTGGGGGTAATTATGTGATAATTTAAAATTTCACCCTTGCAACAAATTCCAAAAAAGTTGGGACAGGGCCAATAAAATGCTTTTTATGTTGGATAAGACTAAACACAACACAAGGGAGGAGACGTAACATTTAAATACTTTGACTGATGGCATGATTTTATTTTAAAAATTGATATTTTTATGAACGAGACATGATTTCAGCAGCTCAACTGATAGGTGTGTTCTTCGACTTGTTTACCTTCTTGTTATGCTTAATACGTGGCATATCCTCACTGCAAGAAAACATTTTTGTCACCTGTTTACTCTTATGATGGAACCACACTGTTGGAACATAGTAGAGATTGGAATTTCCCATCATTATGGGGCAATATCTTACGACTGTGCTCCAAAATATAATGCTTTGGTAGCTATGTATGCTGTTTAAAGTCTGAATATATCATTCAGCCCTCATTTTAATGCTCTACATGAGTAAGAAGACCATAACCAAGGCATCTCTGCACCCCTTTACCATCATATATGCAGTCTTTCAGACTGACCACTAAATCAAGCTGAAGTATTCATTTTCTTCTTAACCTGGAGGGTGCATGACTCCATGATTTTAAAAAAGAATGAAATATTTTCCAAATTCTGTAATCAGAGGACAGTTTTCACATGTCTCCTAGGTCCATATAGAATGAGCTTTGCCACTTGCAACTCTGTTTAATGTCTGCATCATGTGCCTTAATCAAGTGTTGTGTTTATGGTCATTTTTTCAACAGCTGTCATTGTTGGAGTGTCATAGTTGGCTTATTGACGATGGGTATGTCATGATCTCATAACTCGTGCAATGATTTCACAGAACTCTACATTACAGAAATAGGCCTTATATGCCGGCAATTTTGAGAAATTCAATCTTTCTGTGTAATAGATCAGTAATTAGTCCCTCAAAATCTTCGCTTCTGAGTGCCACAGCCTTTCTGTGATGGTATTTTATCTGTGCATTCATGTTGGCAGTCAATATAGTTCCTTTCAAAATATTCCTCCTTGTGTTATTTTTAGAATTATTCAACTATTACAAAACATTTTGGCCCTGTCCCAACTTTTTTGAGATTTGTTGCATGGGTCGAATTTTAAATGACCACATATTTCCCTCAAAACAATGCTTTTGCCTCATTTTAACTGTTCCTATGTTGACTTTGTGCTATTGTTCATCTTATGCATGGATTGAATGTTTTGAAAATGCCAGCATTTTGATTTTATTCACAAAATACCAAGTGTCCCAACTTTTTTGGAATCCGCTTTGTATAATGCTTCCAATTACTCATTGACACAATGAGTAGAATAAGTGAGATCTTCAAACCTACTGAGACTAATGTAAACTCTGAAATGTTCTTACACTTTGCTTCTCTGGGGGGTGGGGGGGACGTAGAGTGGGGGCCCTATAGTGTGGGGGCCCTAAGCCACCTGGGCTGAGCAATGCATCACTTTAGAATAGGGACCCTTATTCCACATTTGTTTTCACACTGTTCAGGGTTTGTTCACACAGTGTACCAGGAGCTTATACACATTGTATTCTGTCCCTTATTGCTTACTCATAAATAGAAATCTAGGTCTACTAGGTCCTTACTAAGGTTATATTGGTAATAAATCCCTTATTGTGCATGAACAAGACATTTGTGAATACATGCTTAACAACTGTCTTATTTTGCTTAGTACATGCCTTACAAGTTACTTACACATGCATTAATATTTTATGTATTAGTGCTAATAGATGTGTCCCTAAAATAAAGTGTTACCGAATTTTCCCAAACGACATGGTTGACCTGCCTCCTTAGGTTTACTACTGGTTGACTGGTTTCCGACAAAGTGGGTGGAGTTCCCAGTTTTTCGGGAGATCAGAAACAATATTTACATTGCTCTTGACCTGACTAGAAGCAACGCCGGAGGTGTTGCGTCACTAGGAGGCGTGGCCTGGCTAATGTTTCACTACCCTGGCTCTCGCCTGCATTATTAGATTCTTTTTTCCCTTCTCCAGCTTGACCAGTTTAACCAGTTTAACTGCCACATCGCTGACAATCAGGCAATTCTAATTGGTTTGTCAGTCGGTACAAAGCTGACTAAGCTTGCCCCCATGGCCATAACCACCATTGAGGACACAGAGGTCATGTCCTCTGTATTTTTTTCAGTAATGAAAAATGTATCTATGATGAAAATCGATAGATGATCAACAATGATAAATTCAGTCTGTGTACACCACCACCATTTATCCTCAAGGCAGTGATTAATGAAAACAAGCTTAAGAGTTTGACTGAAGTGTTTGAAGCATTATAAATGTACAGAATGGCGCACACCACGCAGTATTTGACCTCTGTATTTGAAAATGTCTGGTTACAGCCCTGCTTGCCCCGTGTGGTGTTTTCAATCTTGTGAAATATGAAATTCAACCCCAGATCTGAGTGGAGGGCAGCGTAGCTGTGTGGAACACAGATCCGGAGAGAGTCCGGTTAATGTTTTACCATGATAAGATAGTAACTTCAAACACACATGTAATGTCATATCTTTGGTTCATACAGACACTTCTTGTGTGCATTCCAATATGCGGACTCCTGTCCTCCACTTGTGCTTGTGGCCTGACCCCGCCTCCTGGCCCTGCCTCCATGGAGAAAACAATTAAGTCTTCCAGCTGTCAGCCTAGCCACAACATCTTTTGGGGGACTGTTCTTCATTTACCACTCCAATTGCAAATAAGAAAATTACATTAGAATTGTGCTTTTGCAAGATATTGAATTAATTTTCTGTCGTCCATGAGGTCACAAGGAGGCAAGTGAGCAAGGGAGTCAGCATATTGGAATCCACCCCTTGACTACATTTGGTGCGTGTGAGCAATCTCTGGAATCTGCATCTGTCTGCTAAATGACAGTGACAAGCTGACAGCAGGTGGCCACTTAGTTGCACATGTTCTGTTTACTATCAGTGGCGCTGTGGCTTAGTTGGTTAAAGCGCCTGTCTAGTAAACAGGAGATCCTGAGTTCGAATCTCAGCAGTGCCTTTTGCTGCTCCAACTTATTGATTAGCTGGGTGAACAACTTGACAGCTTGTGACAAGCTGACAGCAGGTGGCAACTTACTTGCACATGTTCTGCAGAATATTAGTGGCGCTGTGGCTTAGTTGGTTAAAGCGCCTGTCTAGTAAACAGGAGATCCTGAGTTCGAATCTCAGCAGTGCCTTTTCCTGCTCCAACTTATTGATTGCTGGGTGGACAGCCTTGGCCTAGTGGTTAGAGAGTTGGTCTTTCAATCTAGGGGTTGCCGGTTCAAATCCCCCCTGACCTCTACCCTACATCTACATCCATGGCTGAAGTGCCCTTGAGAAAGGCACCTAACCCCACATTGCTCCAGGGTCTGTAACCAATACCCTGAAAAATAAAAGTTGTAAGTTGTTTTTAATAAAATGAAAGCCTCAGCTAAGTGTTATGTAATGTGAACAAGCTGACAGCAGGTGTTCACTTAGTTACGCAAGTTCCGCAGGCTGTTTATGGCGCTGTGGCTTAGTTGGTTAAAGCGCCTGTCTAGTAAACAGGAGATCCTGAGTTCGAATCTCAGCAGTGCCTTTTGTTGCTCCAACTTATTGATTAGCTGTGTGAAAAGCGCTGCATTAAGAATTGTCATCGGGTAAAATTTGATGAAATTTCAGCTACATACAGCGCAAACTGTCCATGACACCCACAAGTCACGCACAAGATGGAGGAATGCTCTGTGCATAGCCTGAGCAAGTCTATACTTCCTGGGATACTACACAAAATGTCTTTACATTTTCAGTATACTGTACTTTTTATTTACAGTATAATGAAAATACTACAAAAGAGGACACACAGTTATTGGGTTTAATCTAATGACGTGAGTCAATGAGCTCAATCAGAGTGCCAGTTTAAATCACAACACGCGTTATTGAGTGAGTGGTCTGATCAGTTGTGGTTTTGTCCAGTAATACTATACAGAGACATTGGTAGACTAGGCACAGGTTAAGCCCACCACTGAGAAATAATTTAAAATATGAAGCTGGCAAGACTAAGCACTGATGAATGTTGCTGTGACAAAAGCAGAGGCGTATAAAGTACATAGAAGTAGAAGTTCTCTCACCGATGAAATTTGAACATGACCTTACATAGTTTATACACCTGTTAATCCATTGCACCAAAGGTAGATTCACTGTAACAGTATTTCCATTTTCACTTAAACTCTATCCACCTCTGCATAGGAGCCAAGCTACTGTGCATGACAGAAATTAGGAAGAGGGTCAGTTGAATGACGGGAACTGTGCCTCTCCTGTACCCAATTCATTGTCACCAGTCACATGTCATGTTTCATAGGCCTAGTTCTTGTCCTTAGGTCTTCCTCATATCAACACTAAGCAGTTGAAAAGCCATGTCCTATAAGGTGCATCCTCAACTATTTGTGCAGTTGATAGTTGCTGGAATGTGGAAAAGGCATGCATGCTTGGGAAGAAATCATGAATTCACATCCCCAAGTGTTGCAATTGTGATTTACCATAAGTCCAGTTATTTTTCCTTGGACCTACTTCAGGGGAGCTACTGTATACTGTACAGTACCTAATTCACTGGCAATACTTGTTGAAGTCAGGACACGGCATGTGTGATAAAGCATACATTTATATTGCTCAAGTGTTCAGACAAATGTAATTGTTCTCTAGTTCAGTTCTAACACCTTGAGCTTGAGGCGTGTTCAACAGTCAACTTGGAAAAAAAACCCTCCCACGCACTGACCATTTCGCCGTTTTCTTTAATACAAAGCAAACAGCGAAATGGTCATTGTGCTGGAGTTTTTTCAAATTGTCTGATGAGTGACCCATGGACCATCTCCAATGCACCTGCCAGCTGAAGTGTGTGAAAAAAATACAAGTAAACAAGAAGGATCACCGCACACTGGTGGACTTAGTTTTGCTGCTTTTTATTTAGGTGAACAGAAGCGCAAGGCGAAACGCGTTGTTCACCTAAATAAAAAGCAGCAAAACAGAGCAGAGTCCACCAGTGTGCGGTGATCGTTCTTGTTTACTATGTATTCCTGATGACTGCACTTCTCCAGCACCTGGAACCTGTCCGTCTGTGCATAGGAGTTTCAGATCTTTGAAGGGTAACACTTTATTTTAGGAATACATCTATTAGCACTAATACATACAATGTTAATGCCTGCATAAGTAACTTGTAAGGCATGTACTAAGCAAACGCTAAGGCCTACTAGGTCCTTACTAAGGTTACATTGGTAATAAATCCCTTATTGTGCATGAACAAGAGATTTGCGAATACATGCCTAACAAATGTTTGATTTTGCTTTGTACATGCCTTACAAGTTACTTATACAGGCACATTGTATGCATTAGTGCTAATAGATGTATCCCTAAAATAAAGTGTTACCCTTTGAAGTTCACCATAGTGTTTCGCAACAGTACCTTGAATCTGCCCACGATCCTGTCATCGTCCGCCATGTGATGCTCCTCATCGTCGCCAGCTTTGC
Organism: Engraulis encrasicolus; assembly: GCF_034702125.1. Taxonomy (NCBI): domain Eukaryota; kingdom Metazoa; phylum Chordata; class Actinopteri; order Clupeiformes; family Engraulidae; genus Engraulis; species Engraulis encrasicolus. Next base: position 27,230,203 of record NC_085874.1, read on the forward strand.
CCCTGTAGAGGCTGAAGGTGTGCAGCCAGTCCTCAAAGTTGCTGAACTCGCTCTCCAGCTCCCTGTTATACGCCTGGACAAAGCACAAAATCACTCTGACAAGACCGAACTACCACAGTCCATGCGACAGCCTAAATCTGGCAAGCAAACAGTACTGTAAACTTTTTCCTTTTGAAGTATTGCATATTCCTGCGTTTACCAGCAGCTTAGAAGCTGTGCATGGATCTTTGAACTTTTGCAAACAGTACTGTAATCTATATTCAAATTGCTCAGCGGCAGTATATTTTTTCAGCACATTATTCAGTAAATATTTTACTCTGTTCAATAAAATTTGAGCACATACAATGCACATATCACCTGTCATGTAATACCAAAAGTCATACTTGTTGGTAACACATTTCAATGGTTCACTATTACATTGGATCTACCACATTAGGTACAGTATAATAACCAGTGTTACAAACAATATTTAACACCATGTAATACCAGTGTACCAACCCTTACCCTAACCCTAATCCTAACCCTAGATGTAAGAACAAAATTGGTACATGGTGTTACACTGGTATTACATGGTATTACATATTGTTACACTCAGGGTGCGATTTGTCGGAAAACCAGAAGGGGGGATATGTTTCAGATTTTAAGCAATATCAATGGAATTACATTGAACTGTGATAAAAATCGTGTAGAAAAAGTGGCATAATCAAGACCAGAAGTGGGGACAATCCCCCCCACCCCCCCCTACAAATCGCACCCTGGTTACACTGGTTATTACACTCAACCTAATGTGGTAGATCCACTGTAATAGTGAACTATTAAAATAAAGTGATACCTATTTGTATTATGAGCTTGCTTTTCTTTTTTGTTGACATCAGCTTATTGTATTAAAAGTGTTTGAGCATGCTCACTGACCATCAGCTCGTCCACTCTGGGCTTGACAGGCAGCCTCTTATCCGGGGCGTCTGCAGGATGTGGATGGCTCTTCCGCTTGTCCTTGGTGACCTTGAACCTGTCCCTCGACTTCTCGCGCAGCCTTGGCCCTTTCAGAGAGCAGTCATCGACTTTAAGATCTGAGGGTGGCCGAACCGGGGTGGAGGGTGGAGGGTGGAGGGGGTGAGGTGGGATTGGATGGGACGGGGCAAGATGACATGAGAACGTACTAGATGAGATGAAGTCGGAGTAGAACATTTTTCTTTGTAGCCCATCTAGAAAATGTTGCAATCTCAATGTGTGTGACAGCAAGCTGGCTCGAGACTCCTGCAATAAAGTAACACTGCACAGCACAGCACAGCACACACTGTGGATGAAGTGATTACCTGCACAGCACACTGTGGATAAAGCGATTACCACTTATTACTGTGGTCACACAACACACAACAGAACAGCTCACAGTTGACAAAATTAAAAGTGTAGCTAACATTAAAAGGTTAATTTCATTTTGTCAATTGTGGGCTGTTCTGTTGTGTGTTAATCTTTAACCTAATCAACACTCAATGGGAGAAACATGTTCCAGACAGGTTCAAATGCAACTGGCGTATTATTATTATTACTTCTATAAAGGACACAAAAGCCATTGCCTTGCATTTGTACAATTTCTAAAGCTGGAAGACTGATATGTACCTGTATACTTACCTGTCAGAACCATTTTTGTATATCCACACTTTCTATAACAGCAGCCATGTTGTGTTCTTATAGCATAATTCACTGTTCACCTATGCCCCATTACAGTATATCTGTATATTATGCAGTAATATATAGTAGCGTATATTTTTTCAGCATATTGTGTATATTTAATCTTTAATACAGAGAGAAAATATCCATGATATAGACACGCACAGAGACTGAAATACTGTAGGCATTGTATAAAGCCTAATTTACAATATTACAATCCATAAGTAAAGGCTTTGTTTAAAGCAAACTCTTACATGCTGTTTGTCATGCGAAGACAAATTAGTTTAGCTGCTACCGAGGCGTTAGGGTGAGGGATCGCTAGCATTCTCCAGACGACAGTGCTGCTGTGTCATGTGATTAATAGGCCAGCATTGGGCTCTCTAAGCCCCAGGCTGACTGTGCGGGAGCAGGCATTGGCTGGGTACAGGGCATTAGCGGAGCTGTGTTTGATGTGGTTATATGTGGTTAATGAGAGAGATGGAGTCAGGAGGAGAGATGAGGCAGGGAATGATGATATGAGAATTCATGCAGAGGAATTCATGCAAGTTGTTTGTGTGCACCTGTGCTCACGAGGGAAAGCTATGCTAAACTCAAAGCCTCACACAAACAACAAAGACTTGGTGCAAAGGGGTGCAAAATAGCAAGGCAGTCAGTGAGTTCTTTCAGATGAAAACAGACAACACTCATTATGCGAATGTCTTCGAGGCAAGCCACCTTAATTGGACGAGACATCAAGCTAAGCTAGGCTAAACAACAAACAGCAGAACAACTTCACCAAGTAGTAGACTTTTAAAGTATCGCAAACAGAGACTTCACCAAAAGAGAATTGTGTTAGTTTGTCATTATGACTCATGGCCCTTTGCTGAGGCTTTCCAGGAAACTCAGTTAAAGCAGCTGCATCTATTCATCAAGCCAAACTAAGATAATCAGATGAAGTACTCCCTCCTGAGTTTAAATGAAGAAATCCCTGCAGCCTCACAACAAAATGCACAACAGTCAGGCACAGCGCAATTAGCTTGAACAAAAAAGAAGGCTCATTTTGAGAAGAGCAGTGGTGCCTTCACAAAGACAAATGCTTGCAAAAAAAGTTTGGATAACACTTTACTTGACGCCGGTGTCATAAGCATGTCATTACAGTGTCATAATAGGGGCACAGTTATGCATGTGTCATAAACATTGTGTCCACGTCATAAACATTTTATGATTTTTGGCCTCGTCTTTGCCATAACCGAATGTCACTTAAAGGGGTATGCCACTATTTTGGGGCTTAATACAGTTAAAATCGTTGGCCAGGGTTTATAAAGGTGGTTAAGTGTCTTATTTTTCATGTTAAGCGTTGTCTTGCTTTAAGAAAAGTTAAAAGTGTGAATATGTCGCTAAGCTAGTGAAAGTCAATGGATCCGTGTAGCATTGTAGCATGCTACACGGATCCATTGACTTTCACTAGCTTAGCGACATTCTCCCTCTTTTAACTTGTCTTAAAGCAAGACAACGGCTTACATGAAAAACAAGACAGTTTACCACCTTTATAAACCCTGGCCAACGATTTTAACTGTATTAAGCCCCAAAATAGTGGCATACCCCTTTAAGGCCAACACTGTATGAATGACACTGTACTATGGCACTGTGCATGACATGCTTATGACACTGGCGTCAAGTTAAGTGTTACTTAGGTTTGTCACGTTCCATTTACCACTGATATTTGAGGACGACGGTGGGTGAGGTGACCTGAGACCTGGGGGAGGAGGCATAGAGGCTAGACCAGGGGTGAGCAAATATTTCAGCCGAAGGGCCACATTGGGTTCAGCATGTTGACCAGAGGGCTAGGTGGAACTTGTCCATGTCAATAACAAGAAATCTAATAACATAACATGTTTTACAATTTCATGCCTGCACATAGTAATGTAATGAACTTCGTGAAGATACATACAGTAGTCATGTCTGAGACGGTCTATTGGGAGCTACAAACCCCAACTCCGATGAAGTTGGGACGTTTGGTAAACAGTGAATAAAATCAAAATGCTATCATTTTCAAAACATTCAATCTATTCATTAGATGGAGAATAGTGAAAAGACAACATATTAAGTGTTAAAACCGAGAAAAAATATTGTTTTGGGGGACATATGTACTCTAATTTGATAAATCCAACACCTCTCAAAAGAGTTGGGACGGGGACAATAAATGGCAGCAAATGTCGAGGAAGACTAAAAACAAAACAAAAGACAACACTTAACAGTTAAATACATTAACCGATGAGATGATTTTATATAAAAAAGTGCTAATTCCTATCTTGGACATGATTTCACCAGCTTAAATGGTGGGTGTATTCCTTGTCATGTTTTGCAATGTTTTCCTTTCTGTAGTGCTTACAGTGTGAGAGGTCTTGACCAAAAACCCACCATTGTATCACCTGCTGGTCCTTATGATGGAGCCAAACTGTTAAAACATAGTAGAGAATGCAATTTGACCTTACTATGTGGCAGTAATCAAAGATCTCCCTTCAAAATATAATGCATGAGTGGCTTTTCATGCTGTTTAAAACCCATTTATACCATTCAACACTGTATTTAACTCTACAGATGAGTGAGAACATCTTAACCAATGCACTACTGCACCCGCATGCCATCATGGAGGCTGACTTTTGAAGCTAGCACTAACACAAGTTGGATGGTCCATTTTCACTGTAGCACAGGATGTGCAATGCTCTACTATTGTCAAAAAGAATGGACTTCTACAACTTCTGCTGACTTCTGTAAGCAAAGGACAGTTTCCCATGTCTTCTGGGTCTATTTCAAGTGAGCTCAGGTGCTTAGGAGAATGTTACACCCCTGTATCATTTTCATGCATTAAGCATTCTTAATATGGTCAATTTTCAATAGCTCTAATTCCTGGAGTGCTAGAGTGAGACTACAGTCAATATATATTTCATGATGTCATGAACCTATACAATGATTTTATTAACAAAAATATGTCTTATATACACTCAATCATGGTAAATCAAAGGGAATTCAAAAATGTATGTAATAACTATGGTAATTATTCCCTTTGCATCTTTAATTCTGAGTGGCTCAGCCTCTCTGTGATGATCTTATACCTGGACACCTATATTGTCCATCAGTACAATTAATTTTGAAATGTTCTTCTTTGTTGTTTTATCTTATTTGGATGTTTACTAAATTTCACTGATCCCCGTCCCAACTCTTTTGAGACATGTTGGATTTATCAAATTAGAAATGAGTACATATGTCCCCCAAAACAATATTTTTTCTCGGTTTTAACACTTAATATGTTGTCTTTTCACTATTCTCCATCTAATGAATAGATTGAATGATTTGAAAATGATAGCATTTTGATTTTATTCACTGTTTACCAAACGTCCCAACTTCATCGGAGTTGGGGTTTGTAGAAACATCTTTGAGCCTGTACTTGGTGAATCTCAAACCCCAATGTCCCTTCTCTTATGTAGCCAATTTGAGAATGTTTGATGAGTTGTTGATTTGTTTTTTTTAAATGTGTTTTTTTGTTTTTTGTAAAGGCTCTGTGGGCCACATGAAATGGCTCAATGGGCCGCATGTGGCCCCTGGGCCTGAGTTTGCTCACCTCTGGGCTAGACAGTCATGACTGAAACGTAAATGGTAACGTAATATAGCGCCTCTCCACTCCTTTGAACACTCAAAGCGCTTTACATTGCATGCCTCACATTCAACTTAAGGAAGAAAAATCCGCACACACAAACTGCGTCTCATTATTTATTTATATGACCACAATGTCCAAAAAGCAAACGCGTTTAGGCTATCAAGCCGTCATCAGTACGTGGTGAAGTGCACTGATGAAGGCTTGATAGCCGAAACGCGTTTGCTTTTTGCACATGGTGGTAATAAATGGTGGTAAATAATTAGACGCAGTTTGTGAGAGTGGATTTTTCTTCCTTAAGTTGATACATTTTATCGCGCACCAAAGACTTTCGTTTTTTCCAAGAAGTTGAGCTTGATGCCTCACATTCACCCATTTACACCCACACCGGCGGCAGTGACTGCCATGCCGGGTGGGTACCACCCTGACACCAGGAGCAATTTGGGGTGAAGTATCTTAAAACTTGAAACGTGGTTCTTTTCTGAATGTACTGTGGGAAATACATACTGAGTGTGCCTGCTCCTCCCTCTGCAGCGATCTCCAGCTCCTCCTTCTCATCGGCCTCAGCCTGGGCTGCCTCCTGGGCCCGCAGCGCCTGAAGAAGGCACACGCACGCACGCACACACACACGCACACACACGCACGCACACACGCAAGCACGCACGCACGCACGAACGCACAGACAGACAGAGAGACACACAGACAGAGAGACAGACAGACAGACAGACAGACAGACAGACACACACACACACACACACACACACACACACACACACACACACACACACACGCACACACGCACACACACACACACACACACACACACACACACACACACACACACACACACACACATTGGTTGAGGAAACAGTGTATGCTACAGGAGCGTATGTGATCCGATTTATAGGGTGCATTGAGAAGTCTTAATTAATGTGTGTGTGTGTGTGTGTGTGTGTGTGTGTGTGTGTGTGTGTGTGTGTGTGTGTGTGTGTGTGTGTGTGTGTGTGTATGTGTGTGTGTGTGTGTGTGTGTGTGTGTGTGTGTGTGTGTGTGTGTGTGTGTGTGTGTGTGTGTGTGTGTGTGTGTGTGTGTGTGTGTGTGTGTGCATGACTGTTTTGAGAAAGCACTACGTGTACCTATTAGAACTCTTCTATTACTTTGATTAGTGTTGTTTTTTTTGCTTGACTGAATCAATTCAGTGCACAAATAATAAACTCTGTGTGTGTGTGTGTGTGTGTGTGTGTGTGTGTGTGTGTGTGTGTGTGTGTGTGTGTGTGTGTGTGTGTGTTTGTGCGTGTGTGTGTGTGTGTGTGTGTGTGTGTGTGTGTGTGTGTGTGTGTGTGTGTGTGTGTGTGCGTGTGTGTGAGAGAGATGTTGGCTAAGCTACAACAGCAGGTACCCACCACCATCATGGTGTCTATGGAGGCAAAGTACTTGGACCACCAGTCCAGCGTGCTCTCGTCTAACTCCTCCTCCTCCGCCTCTTCTCCCTTCTTCTTTTTCTTCTTCTTCTTGCCCTCCTTCTCCTTCTCCTTCTCCTCTTCATTCTGTCATGTGGAAGAATACCCATGAGACAGTGTAGAAAGAGAGAGAGAGAGAGAGAGAGAGAGAGAGAGAGAGAGAGAGAGAGAGAGAGAGAGAGAGAGAGAGAGAGAGAGAGAGAGAGGTAGAGTTGCGTCTGTGGGTAGGTTTTAAAGGGACACTGTGCAGGAAATGGTCAAAAAAGGTACTGCAACTATGCTGCTTATTGAAATTGGGCTGCCTATTGCCAAATTTGACCTTTACATGAAAGTTTACTAAGTATTAAACAAATATTTTCTAGTATGGTCCAAGTACAGTCATTTTTGAAATTCAAAATGGCGGACCATGGAGAAGATCCCCCTTTTCATGTATGAAAAGTGCAATTTTTCTAGTCATGATAAATACTTAGAATTTGATGGTGGTGGTAAGTATTCATGAAAAAGGTAACATAAGTGAATGAGCAGCATGAGTTCTGGAAATAAACAACTAAAAATCTCACACAGTGTCCCTTTAAAAAAAACTTCAGGTGCTCATCGGTGTCCAGAGGAATACATGTAAAGAGCAGAGAGAGGGTCCGAGGCACTCCGAAATAAAGTTAAAAGTCCTTTTATTTTTCTATGTGGGACATCAAGCCGACGCGTTTCGGTCACGTGCGACCTTCTTCGGGGCTAAACGCGTCGGCTTGATGTCCCATAGAAAAAAAAGGAGGTAACACTTTCTATGAAGCCCATATCTATAGTGCATTATGAGCGCATTTATAACAACTTATAATGCGCATCATAATTAGCCATAGTGCATCATGACAGTTATAATGCATTATAAGCCCCTTCACTGCCTGCAGTTTATAACCATTCACGAGCACTCAAAACATCCTAAGATTTATAATGCATTATAAGCTAGATTTATAGTTATTCATGACTGTAGATATACTCCATCATGAGGCATTATAAGTGTAGTCATAATGCACTATAATTATGATGCGTATTATAAGTTGTTATAAATGTGCTCATAATGTGCTATAGATATGGGCTTCATGGAAAGTGTTACCAAAAAGGACTTTTAACGTTACATCGGAGTGCCTCGGACCCTCTCTCTGCTCTACCCATGAGACAGAGTTCCCTTTCTGCTACAACCACATGATTGGCTCTGACCAAGAGGATGGGGAAAACATCCACTGCCTTCCCAGCACTTTACTCTTCCATGCCGTGCATGCAGATGCTGATGGCGCATTGGATATCAGCGGGGAAAAGGATGAGGCACAAATGCTGTCAAGCTCTGTGTGTGTGTGTGTGTGTGTGTGTGTGTGTGTGTGTGTGTGTGTGTGTGTGTGTGTGTGTGTGTGTGTGTGTGTGTGTGTGTGTGTGTGTGTGTGTGTGTGTGTGCGCGCACGCATGCGCACATTTGCATCTGCACATCAAACAACTGCATTACAAGCATACAACATACTCTACAACTTACCTGTACCATATCAATTTTAACAACTGCATCAGACATCTACAGGGGCACACACATACAATACAAAGCAGAATGTTACTATAAAGGCACAAAACATCACACAAATACACACAATACAGTAGCATGGTCATTTTACAGTTATCCTCTGTAAATGGATGGGCATATTATCAGTTTACAGTAATTGTCTGCAAATATGACCCAAGAATAATTGATTTGCATGGAGTGGAAAATCAATTTGTTTATGTAGGTCATTTACACTTTGTAAAATGACAAAGTGAAGCTGTTGTATTCACTTTCTGATCTTTAAACGATAGATCGATGAAAGACCCTTGTTAAAGCCTTCAGCAATAGATAGATGATGCAATACTGTATTAATTAATAAGCAATCATACTTAAAGGTGCACTGTGTAAGATGGTGGCCAGAGGTATCGCCACTATGCTGCTCATTGAAACTCTGCTGTCTAAAGCCACATTTGAACTTTTCATGAATATTTACCAAATAAAGAACCAATATTTATTAGTATGACTAAAGTACAATACGTTTTGTAGCTAAAATGTCTATTTCCGTAAATTCAAAATGGCAGACAATAGTGAAGACCCCCCCTTTTCATGTATGAACAAATTCATTTTTGCCAGTCATAATGAATAGTTGGAATTTGATGGTGGTGCTAAGTATTCATGGGAAAGGTAATATTTGTGAATGGGCAGCAGCAACTCTGGAAATAAATTACTAAACATATTACACAGTGCACCTTTAATGCCATAGCAGCAATGTCATATGTAGGGTGTTTGACGGCAGAGTGGTGGTGTTCTATTAATGCTGTTTCGTGTGTGTGTGTGTGTGTGTGTGTGTGTGTGTGTGTGTGTGTGTGTGTGTGTGTGTGTGTGTGTGTGTGTGTGTGTGTGTGTGTGTGTGTGTGTGTGTGTGTGTGTGTGCGTGTGCGTGCGCGTGCGTGCGTGTTTGTGTGTGAAGCCTAGCCTGGATTTTTGTTTGTAGTCTGATTTGTGACATGTACCCTAGTTGTTCCTTTTTTCTGTATGAAATGCAAGAGGAGGAACTTATTGCTAATTATGGATATTAACATACATATTATTTAAACATTATGACACCCACATTATTTATTATTATAGTCAATTAGCAAATTATATTCTTACCGATCCCTTGCAATTTTTGTTTGGTTTTGTGTTGTTGAGGTGCCAGTATACAATGTTATAGTGTGTTTGTGTGTGTGTGTGTGTTTGTGTGTGTGTGTGCGTGCGTGCGTGCGTGCGTGCGTGCGTGCGTGCGTGCGTGCGTGCGTGCGTGTGTGTGTCATGGCTGTCCTCCACTCACGGCGTCCAGCTTCACGATGGTCTCCATCCTCATGACGCTCATCTCCAGCTCCACAGTGACATCACCTGGGGGGCGAGAGGGGGTGCGGGAGTGGGAGCGAGAGCGGGACGCCCCATTGGTCAGAGTGGTGTAGCCATTCAGGAGGCTAGCTTGAGGGCCAACAGTCCAGCCGAGAGGGACAGAGACACACGCGAGAAGAAGGCAGAAGAAGACAGCACAGTGGTCGAAGGCCCAGAGGAGGAGAAGCAGAGAACCGGAGAAGAAAAGAGAATAGAAGGAAAGAAGGAATGGGGTGAATACAGTAGAAGGCGTGTAATGAGGAAGATAGGCAGGCAAAGCAAGACACTTTATGGTTAGTTGTTGTCTGTGGGAGCAGAGTGGGGTTGCATGAACATGGTTAGATTGTTTACCCACTTACAGGTACATGGTGCCCGAATTAGTCTTTGTTTTTCCTGCATGTGTCTGTGTGTGTTTGAGTCAATGAGTCAGAGGGAGCAAGTCAATTCATGTACCACCAGTATGTTAGTTTTTTTCTGCACATACTGTGTGTGTGTGTGTGTGTGTGTGTGTGTGTGTGTGTGCGTGCGTGCGTGCGTGCGTGCGTGCGTGCGTGCGTGCGTGCGTGCGTGCGTGCGTGCGTGCGTGCGTGCGTGCGTGCGTGCGAGCGTGCGTGCGTGCGTGCGTGCGTGCGTGCGTGTGTGTGTGGGCAAAGTTTCTGGTCAAACACCTGTTACATAGATTTTTGACAATAAATTACACTTTTAAATATAAATTATAAATAACACTTTGAAATATATGTATTTCAGTTATGTATTTTGTTGACTTTATTTATGACAGGACAGTGGAGAGACAGGAAATGAGAGAGGAGAGAGAGAGAGAGAGAGAGAGAGAGAGAGAGAGAGAGACAGGGACGGGTTGGCAAATGACCTGGGCCAGAATCGAACCCGGGTCGCCGGTGTAGTAACCCAGTGCCCTACCGATAAGCCATGACAGGGCCGAGCCGACAATAAAGTACACTTTGAGTTTGATTTGACTATGAGGTTGGGTTTAGACCGTACTCTGACCCAATGATAAAGGATAAACTGGCATGGTTGGTGTTGGAATGAATTTGGGTACCCAGATGTCTGCTGGTATGCTCCAACCATACTATTACTGATAGCTGCTTCAGGAATGCATATTAATGTGGCGCTAGACTAGACAGTTCTAAAGGTGCCTGACGAGATGGCTGCCTGAAAAATCTACACCTAATAAAAATGCCTGTTTCAGAGATATTTCCAACAGACTGCTTCAAGGATACTTGAAGTGGTGCTCAGAGGAGCTATTTCAACTTTTGCTTTGAAAACTTTGTTGTGAAAAACTGGGTCTTGGCAAAGGCGTACTGTATTTGAAGATGAGAGGAAGAAAGAAATGTATTTTTTTGTTTTTTTTCCCCTCCATGTTGTTTCAAGCTAGCTCCTAGGAGTAAACACTAGAACATTGCAGCACATTCACGGGTTGCTAATGAATCCTGAGAAGAAATCAGCATATCAGCAGGTGTTAGTTTTAAAGGCCTACAGCAAATTCATAAAAATATCTATGTAGGCCTTAATGCTAAAATGTCAATCACAGTACCCTACTTAGCCTGGCTAATTGTACGATGTGTCATAGGACGTATGGGCAGGTCCTGCACTTTCAATAAGAAAACAGCAGATGTTTCTATTTTTGACAACTTAAATAATAACAAAACGGTTACAACAAAATTGTGTGACAAATGCAGTAGAGTGTGATGGAACTGAGTCTGTGTTCCTGTACCTGTGTGGCCCCAGTTGCTAACGGAGCTCTCTCTCTTGTCTGGCGGGGTGTAGAGGAACTTGCGGAGGCTGGTGACGGTGTGCGTGCCCACCAGGGTGTAGCGGCCGAATGCTCGGCAGTCCACCACCCGGATGTTCAGGGGAGGGTGCAGCAGCTCGTTCTCTGGCAGGTCCTGGCGGTCAAAGGTCAGTTGCATTGCTATGACACTAAAACAGGCTTTCTGGTCACTTCCTGTATGGCGAAGGCTCAAACAGCGTACACTATGCATGCTGGATTTTCATCATCAAAGACTAAGATGCGATACAGTGTGTCAGTTTGTCAGTTTTTACTGAAATTTGGTTTACATCCCTGAACAAGACTCGTTTAAGGAAGCGCAGGGCATATGCAAAGGAGAGACACATGTACAGAGATTTTTGCACATATAGTACCATGCATGTGGAGCATTAATAGCACTGAACTTAAAACGAGCTTGCCATGCTAAGGATGTGTGTCGCAGCTGAGTGGCAAATTGGAAATTGCTTAAAAAAACAATTGTGCTGTTAACGACTAAGCTAGTTCGATTAAAACATTATATAGCAAGGTTTGCCTCACACGAACCTACCACTTCAAACCATTTGACAAGGGTGCTGAAGTTGGGGTTCTTCTTGTAGTTCTGGATGAGGCAAGACTGCACCCCTCGTCCAGCGCACTCGATGTCCACTCGCGGACGGTCCACTTGGGCCAGGTTCACCCGCTTCAGATCCCTCAGGCCCCAGAACAACACCTAGGGAAGGAGAAGACACACACACACACACACACACACACACACACACACACACACACACACACACACACACACACACACACACACACACACACACACACACACACACACACACACACACACACACACACTGTATTAAACAGTAAAAATATCAGTGATAATTCAATACTTATAGAGTACTCTGGGACCAAATCAATTATAGAGAATGTTAAAATCAACTCTAATTGTTGAATTAACACTGCAAAATGTACTGTGTACCCTTTTATAACGGGACCCTGATATGAGTTGCTGTGAATTGTCCTGACAAGTTCTGAACGGTCCCGAGGGCACCTTCTCACCTCAATTCTGTACCGACTGAGAATGGGCCGGATTCCGAGCGGGACAGGCAGGATGGGCCCTCTGTCCGAGTCTGTTGGCCCGATGATGGGCGGCAAGCCACTTTTACCAGCCGCCCCCACCTGAGCGGGGCAGGGAGGGAGGAAAACAGACATCAGCAAACAAAGAATGAAAATATTGGCAACACTTTTATATGAGGCCAGCATTCAGGTGCTCACTGTAGTGTACAGTATACGTATCACAAACAATCACAAAGTGTTACACACTACATTAGTAATGATTTATAATGATTGCTGTCCTGAGTGTGAGCTGTATAAAGTTATGATTAGACATAGAGCAATTTATAAGACTTTGTTATGAGCCATTGTTATGAGCAATTGTGAGAGCGTACATTGTTTACCAGTGTCAATCATTATAAAGCTTTATAATGGCCTTTTAGGTTTCTGAATATTTATAGTATCTTATGAGCACTGGATTTACAGAATCTGTTACAAACAACATGTCCATTATGGATCTATTAATTTTGATAAAATGTTCAGCAAGACTCCATTCTGAGAGTCAGAGTTAGACATGTATGAATCTTTCATAAGCAATTTGAGTATGACATCAGAGCACATGGTGAGTACTGCATTTACATACCATTGTCCACCATTCCTCTTTAGAATATGGGTCTGATGTTGCTGACAACTGACAACTAATAACACATGTCTGTACTTTTAAGTATGGACAGCAGGCAAAAGAGAAGGAGCAATGCCCAGAAAGAGCCAAAGAGACAGATACAACACTAGAAAGAGACAGCAGAAAAAGAAGATGGTGTACATAGAAAATACCCACGCCAGCTCTGAGACACACACTGGATCTGGAGGGTGTCAGAGTCAGGCCCTGGACAGACCCGACCCAGGTTTGAAGCCCAGACTGAATTCAGGTCAGCGGGCCGGTGTTAAGGGGACACTGTGTGAGATTTTTAGTTGTTTATTTCCAGAATTCATGCTGCCCATTCACTAATGTTGCCTTTTTCATGAATACTTACCATCACCGTCAAATTCTAAGTATTCATTATGAATGGAAAAACTGCACTTTTCATACATGAAAAGGGGGATCTTCTCTATGGTCCGCCATTTTGAATTTCCAAAAATAGGCATTTTTAGCTGCAAAAATGACTCTACTTGAGCCATACTAGAAAATATTTGTTTATTACTTAGTAAACTTCCATGTAAAGATTACATTTCGCAATTGGCAGCCCAGTTTCAATGAGCAGCATAGTTGCAGTACCTTTTTTGACCATTTCCTGAACAGTGTCCCTTTAAGGCAGACCAGAGGAAAATAAAGGCAGGGCCAATAGAGTATAGACATAGAGACATAGAGTGTACTGCTAGGGAAAAGCCAATGTAACTCATGTAGTTTGAGCCTACTACAGCTGTCAGATGGTCACGAGTTGGGACAGCCTAGTCTATGCATCATTTCCCTCTTCTGGGGTGCGTTTCTCGAAACCGTAGTTACCTCCGCCAAGGAGGTCATGTTTTTCGGTCGTGTTAGTTTGTCTGTCTGTCTGTCTGTTTGTTTGTTTGTCAGCAGCGTAACTCAAAAACTAATCAACAGATTTGGACGAAACTTTGTGCAGTTGTTGATCATGACCCAAGGAACAAGTGATTACATTCTGGTGGTGATCCGGATCACGGTCCGGAACAAGGACTTTCTTAAAAGATTCTGTCAGCAGGATAACTGAAAAACTAATCAACTGATTTGGACGAAACTTTGTGGAGTTCTTAGTAATAACCCAAGGAACAAGTGATTAAATTATGGTGGTGATCTGGATCACGAACCGGAACCAGGACATTTTAAAAGATTCTTCATCATTGCTGGCCAATATCTCTAGATGTCCCTAGTGACCAGAAATTGAATTGCGGGGACTCCACAAAAAGAAGGCAGAAAGACTTAGGGTGTAACATAGTCAAATGTTCTATCAAGCAGCTTCCTTGGCATAGTTTGACAGTTACTGGGCAGATTACATGTCATGAACAAACATTGGCGTTAAAATCAGACGCACATTTCCGAGTCGAACAGAGTTCACCTCCCCCAACAATCATTTCTCAAATCAACTCTGTCAGATTGAAATTGCTATAAGGGCATGGCTATACCAGGCTATCCCCAGACCGGGTTATGGGCCAAACGTGGGTCAAACCCGGCCCGGGACTTGAAGCAGAACCAGTGCATGTCTCTGTGCTAGGCTGTGGAGCAGAGAAGCGAAAGCAGCACCTTGATCTGAGGAACAGCAAAGTTATGCACAGCGATTAGAGCCCTCCGTATCTCCTCATCGTCATAGGGCACCTGGGTCAAGGGACAAGGGCCACGCACAGCCAGCAGCAAAGGATGATGGGATCATGGAGGACCACATGACCAAAACACAGATGGGGAGAGATGAGAGAAATGGATGGATAGAAGAAACGAGAAGAGAGGAAAGACAGGAAAGAGGAAGAGCCCCTCGTCTGTGTTAGATAGAGATATAGTACACGCATGCACCAAGACACACACACGCACGCACGCGCACACGCACACACACGCACACACACACACACACACACACACACAAACACGCACTATGCATACACACATACAAGCACAAGACACACACAACCATTCACGTTTGCATTAGTACCACTGTGTTTGTACTTAAGTGTGATATCATTTGTGAAACTAATCAGGAAACACGACTCTGCTCATTGTTTCTGCTGTATTTTGTTTCTTTTGTTTAAGCAGACACACACACATGCATACACGTGCATACACGTGCATACACGTGCACACACACACACACACACACACACACACACACACACACACACACACACACACACACACACACACACACACACACACACACACACACACACACGAACACACACACACCTGGAGCAGCTCAAAGGCAGCAAGCAGCTCGCCGGCCCAGCAGTTGCCCCTGAAGACCTGGTAGTACTCCAGCTGAGGGGGGAAGCGGGGCGGCCCATAGTGCTCGTCAATCATCTTGGTCAGGGGCTTGGCAAACGACCGGCCAATGAACTCCGCCTTGCCCTGCGCACCATAGGAAAACGGAATTAATGTTGTGCTCTTTCTTTTTTCAATTGCTTACACACATTTTTCACAACTCACCACACAAGTACAGCTCACACATCTTCCAAAACATCTCAAAAGCATGCAACTAGTTTCAAATCAGAAATCGCTTTGATGGGTGACAGATCAATCATCCACCAACACAACTTGATCTGTGAATTGGAGTCAAAGCCGTTATGTCACTCTGAATCCTGTGACAACAATGACTATCACCTCTCATGTCCTGCTGTCTATTTACTAATGTTGCACTTCCATCTGTGGACAGTAGAGGTCAGTATAAAACCAGGAGTGTGCCGGCTGAGCAAACCAATATGTGACATGGATGGTAATGTGGACCGCGTGGCCTAATGGATAAGGCGTCTGACTTCGGATCAGAAGATTGAGGGTTCGAGTCCCTTCGTGGTCGCATTGTATTTCCAAGCCGTAGGGCTCACTTCTGGGGTCATCCGTGGCCTAGTGTTTAGAGAGTTGGTCTTTCAATCTAGGGGTTGCAGGTTCGAATCCCCCCTGACCTCTCCCTACATCTCCATCCATGGCTGAAGTGCCCTTGAGCAAGGCACCTAACCCCACATTGCTCCAGGGACTGTAACCAATACCCTGAAAAATAATAACTGTAAGTCGCTTTGAATAAATGAA
>NC_085874.1:27251450-27263950 GCF_034702125.1 Engraulis encrasicolus
GATGGCAGATGCAAACATAGAGTAGTGTTGTACCATAGACTGACTGGTGATGTATACTCACTGGTGGTACTTACTGCTATACTAACCTAATGGATAATGCATACTTACTGTTGTACTCTAAATAGTAATGGGTACTGTACATATGGCTTTTACACAATGCCAGTTGGTAATAAACACTAATTGCTTTACACCATGGTAATGACTAATACTTACTTTTGTACACTAACTTAATGAATAATGCAGGGGCTACTGTACTTACAAATGTGTACTCATGTTCTATATAAGGATTAATGCATGTTTACTGGAAACTAAACCAATGGGTACCTCTTCTGCTGGCACCAGGCTAATGGGCAATACAAACGTATTGCTGTGTACCGTGCAAATGAGTACACTAATTTTTGAACATTAACCTAATGGGTAATTTATACTTACAGTGCGCTGTACTCAAACATGGGGTGCATTTCTTGAAATCATAGTTGCTAACTAAGTTGGCTAATTTAGGCCTATTGGTTGCAATGCAATTTCCCATACTAGTCAACTACCCAAGTTCCTAACTGGCTAACAACTACGCTTTCGAGAAACACAGCCCTGTATTGATGTATAAAGGGGAATGCATGTTTAATATTGTCCACTAACCCTATGAGTAATGCATACAATACACTCTAAGAAAATTTCCCTGCAAAATAACGGCAGTTACTGGCAATTATATTTACCTGTAATTCTACTGTTATTCCACACCAAAAATCAAATACAGCTCATTGCTGTTTAATGTATCACAGTATATAACATTTTTTCAGCAGCAATTGAACTGTTAAATAACAGTACTCTACAGAACGTTCACAGTATTAGTATTGTTAAACTAAAAGTGCTCTACAATATTTATGCAGTAGTATAAGTAAAATAACAGTACATTCCAGTTAAAAAAGTTGAATTGTACTGTGTGATGACAGGCAAATACTGGGTCATAGTTGTATTCATGAATATGGCCATGGCAACTTCCCACCCCACCCATCATTCTCCATAACTGTGGTACCCTGGCCATGTTACCACCCCACCCTCCCATCGTTCACCATGACTGGAGTGCCTTGAGCATGATACTATGCCGCTATGCTGTATTGAGAAAATGGTTTGCGGTGGTCCTTTGAAAGTGTGGGCATGAATAAAATTTCAGAGTACGCAGTGCTATGTTACAATGATAGTGTGCAAGGTGGGCTTTTTACTGTATCTCTTGATGAGCCAATGATGAATATAGCATTGGTCAGTCTTTAAAAAATTATTTTGCACCAAGTAGCACAGCAAACAAGCAGCACTACAAGCTAGCTCTCAAAGCAATGCCGTCTTTGCAGCAGGCACATTATATGCAACAATGCCACAAATGATGCCACATACAGCAAGCTTTCACAAAGAGGAAAGTGTGCAAGCATGTAAGCAAGCTTGTAGGCAAGCTTGTAGGCAAACAAGTGCTATGCTGTGCCATGCAGGCCAGCCAGCAGGCAGGCAAGCAACTAAAGTGTTGATAGTCCAGATTTATATACAGGTGCAAGAGTACCATGTGACCAGAGTCATCAGGCCCTTGGAAGGTGACGCCCGTAATTGAATAATGGCATAACAGCCCTACTCAGGTGAGGCCAGGCACTGATTAGCAGATTGGTTTAATGGGGCTGCTTGTTGCAAGAGTGTAACAAGTTCTTAAAATGTTTCAGCCATTTACACTTTCATCACTATCAAAATGCATGTGCTACTCACACTTTGCTGCATCAAGCACTTTTAAGTATTGTAGTTTCCTTAGAAATTGTTTCATCATGCTTGATAGTATCAGATAATCTTTAACCAGTCAGAATGACTTCAGTTCTTCAGGTGGTATTGAAGTTTGATGGTGATCACGGACAAGTGGAGGATGAATGGGTTTCAATGGTGCTGCCTAAAATAACTTGTTATTTTCTAGAGATGCACTGGATCCGGTTCCGGTTCCGGTTCCGGATCCGTCAGGATAATAGAGTTTTTCACAGAATCCGGGTCCGGCAGGATCTTAAGCAGTGGATCCGGTATCCGGCATGTTACCTAAAAATCAGGGTCTGGTGCATGTCTAGCCTAGGCTTTTCAGTCTTTCACAACCCCAATCACTGCAAGGAGTGAAATCCCTTTGGAAGCGGCTATTGAAGGCAGTGTGGCAATAAGCCAATGAGTCTAAAAAAATAGTTTGCGCCAACGTAATAAAAAGGGCCCACGTGAACGTATTAAAAAGGGCCCACGTGTGCGAGTAGACTATATGTTTCAACCCTTTTGTAGGATCCGGTATCCGGTTCCGGATCCGGCAGGATCTTAAGCAGTGGATCTGGTATCCGGCAGGATCCTAAAAATCAGCATCCGGTGCATCTCTAGTTTTTTCCACAACGGCGAATACTGCTATTGTGCAGTACTTACTGTTTATGCTCAATATGTGACTCTAAGTAATATTTTCACAGTAGTTGTCTGTTTTTTCGAAAAACAGTAGAATGCTGTTGCAGAATTGCCGTAAATTAACAGCTATTTGTTACAGTGTACTTATTGCTGTACACCAGGCTAATGAGGAACAAAAACGTATGGTGGTACACCACGTTAATGAGCAACACTTACTTTTAAACACTGAATCAGCAATGCACACTTACAGTAGCCTACTGCTGTACACTAATCTGCACTCTTGCCTAATGATTAATGCAAGTTTACGGTTGTAAACTAACCTTATGAGTAATATGTACTATACTTTCTGCTGTACACTAACCTAATGGATCATAAAAACTCACACTTGCTGTACACCAGCAGTGTGTTTCTCGACAACATCGTAGCTAACTAAGGTAGCAACTTCATTGGTTTCTATGCAAATTCCCATTGGAAACCTAGTAAGTTGCTGACGGGTAATGAGCAGTGCTTACTTTTGCTAGCCTGGTCCAGACCATCCCATAATACTAACATTTAATTTTGTATTCATGGTCTGGAGGTTGTTTGATCTGATGCGATTGCAGGAAGCGGGACGGACATTTTCGGAAAAATCAGAATAAGTTGCTGAACAGACATGTCTGACGTCTATCTTTGGCGATGTAGGACCATTTTACAGACATGTCTGACAGAACATCCTACCATAGGATAAAATTACAATGTAGGACCGTTTGTCAGAACATCGGCCAAATCCTACCGCTCAACATCGCTCCACAGAAAACAGTTACCAGACCTAGTATGGAGTCAAGTCTCTTGGCGGAAGTATGAAGGATGGCGCGCGAGGCTATACTTTTGCACACTTGCCTAAAAGTATGCATACTTACTGCTGTAGACCAGGCTGATGGGGGGCACGGAGGGCAGGCCGGTGGTCTTGTCGGCCTTGTTCTCCTCGTAGCCGCTGGGCAGGCCGCTGAGGAAGTCCTTGCGCTGCTTGTTGAGGCCCAGCCACAGGTAGACCTCCAGCTTGGCCTGCACCGTCCAGCCTGCAGGCCCAAAGCCCTTCTTACCTGGCAGCTAAACACACATACAAAGCCAGGGAGGAGTCACTAACATAAATGGGCTGCAGAATCACAGGCTTCTTTCTGTTTAACAAGTCCGACAGGTGGACAAAGATGTGTCCATCGATGCACTGCCGCTTTGTGGACACAGGAGGGAGTGTCAATTGAAAGAATGCGTTTGAGATGGACAGACCGACCGACCAACCGACGGACGGACATGCCCTCTTATAGAGATGCTAGGACGCATCTAAAAACTAAACAAACGGCCATAATAAGATGCCGACAGAAAAAAACTAACAGGCTTAGCGTAGATAAGATCTTCTTCAACACACAGTCAGAATGCAAGTCAGTAGGCTTAACACAAATAATAGAATCACACTGCATTTCTATGAAATGAAAATAGATCAAAGAAAACAAAGTAAAAGAAATGGACAACAGAATTGGCCTGCGACGTCCAGCCTGCAGGCCCAAAGCACTTCTTACAGGTACTTGGAAGCTGTAAACACACATCAGCCAGAATACAATAGTCAATAATACAGATAGATGTATATCGACGACCAGCAAATACATATAGTAGTAAAAGAATGGACAAAAGAATAGCTGTGTTCTGAAGCACATCTCAGCTAAGGCGTTTTTTCCATTCTTTTGTGTATTTATTTCTTTTACTGCTATCTATTTGCTATATGTAGACATACTGTCAAAGTTTATCTGTATCACTGACTATAACATTCTGCTGTGTTTTTAATAATATCTCAGCTAAGCCGGTTTGTTTGAGAGAGCAATTAGAATCACAGCGACTTCAATGTTTTATGAACTGCAAATATATAGTTGAAGAAATGGGACAAAAGAATGAAACGAACATGTCTAGCTGAGATCATCTTCAAAACACAGTAACACAAATGGATAGCCGAAACACAGATATCTGCAAAATGTCTTAAAACCACAATAGTGAAAGAAATGGAAATACATTTAGCTGCGATTTTCTTCGAAAAGCCAGAATGCAAGTTACTAAAATGAGCAGCAGAATTACAGACGTCTAGCTACAGTACAAACAGATAAACAAACAGTCAAAGAAACAGACAACATCAACAAACTGTTTTTTATATCTTCTGTCCACAGACAAGAAGTAGTTCATTAAAATTACTGGGTCCAGAGTGTTTGTTGTAGGGCAGCTAATACAAACATAAACAACTCATTTAATAAAGGCCAAGGGTGGCCAATATAAAACACAGCCAGAAGGCAACAGTCAGCACTACAAAACAGCAGAGACATAGACTCCCATTTCTGTAATCTAAAAGAAAAAAGTAACAGAACTGGACAACAGAAACACACAAGCATAGATCTCCTTCCCATGGGCAAGAAGTGGCTCTTAACAGATACTAGGACCAGATTTTTATTTATTTTTTTGCTACAGTGCCGATTTTGCTTTTTCAAAAGCAAAAAAACAACACACAAAAATCAAGCGAGTCAAGTTGGCGATGCACATAACCATAAAACTCCAAATGATTTCACTGAGGACCATCATCTTAAAGGCCAGTCTGAAAAATAGTTGCCGGGAAGGGGGATGCAGTGGTGCATTGGCATGCCCTCTTTTGGGGCTCCCTAAACGAGGCCTCCTCAACTTTTACTGCAGACAAATGTGTGGAGTGCAGCCACAGTAATATTATTAAGAATCAAGAAAAAAAGCACCATCACTTTAAAACTTGTTCCGGCGCCCTTGGTCTTAAATACTCATTTGTACAGAGCGACCTGTTTATTAAAGGTGGTCTTAGCAATAGGCTGAATCCCAAGAAGACACTCGCTTGATCTTCATCACTGTTGTACTCAAGAGATTTCCCAGAGAGAAAACAACAGTCCACAGCAGGGTAAAACTAAATATCTGCCTCAGGTGTGGGCATAACTAACTAGCACAACTCTTATGTGTGCTTTAGAAGCAGTAAGACTAATACACTTTACGTCAGTGTTCTTCTCTGGAATCTATTACATTACATTACATTACATTACATTGCACTTAGCTGACGCTTTCATTTATTCAAAGCGACTTACAGTTATTACTTTTCAGGGTATTGGTTACAGTCCCTGGAGCAATGTGGGGTTAGGTGCCTTGCTCAAGGGCACTTCAGTCATGGATGGAGATGTAGGGAGAGGTCAGGGGGGATTCGAACCTGCAACCCCTAGATTGAAAGACCAACTCTCTAACCACTAGGCCATGGCTGCCACCAATTCATCACGTCCAACACTGACTCGCACATACCGTACCATAGGGAAGGAATTTAGGATACCATATAGGATAAGCAAGGAGAGAAGCTGTGAGCTGGGTGTTTTTCATTACAGATGCCTGAGACACATTAAGACAATTTATCAGACAAGCCAGAGGCTGCCTCTGGAACAAGTGAAGAGCTCTTTTCCAAAACGCAATAAACGTAGGCCCTATCTATTTTTTTCTATCAGGATTGTTTTTATGTGCTCCTCAGTTAATATAAATCAGTTTCAATTTGGCGAGGAAATATAAAATAATATTAAGCCACCTCTATTTTTACTGATGCTGTATTCAACATCACATCTTAAAAAAGGATTTATGAAAATTGCTTTTAACATGGCTTGTATTGCATTTTTGTTAAGAGTTCCTCAAGTGGAGGAATGGCAGGAAGGACACTCTGAGCTCTAGACTCCATGGCTGTGAAGCCGTGACGTTGTTTGTCAGGCTTGATGGTGACACAGATGGTGTGAGCTTGCCAGGCGCACTCAGCGTCAGGCTGCCAGCGTGCCACCCACATTAACTGGCCAGGTAGAACTGTGGCAGCTGCCTGGACCTGCAGTGGAGAGGCCAGCTGGGACCATTCCAACACATGCACGCACAGACATGACACACACGCACACGCGCTAGTACGCACACACACACACACACACACACACACACACACACACACACACACACACACAATGTGATGATGGGACATCGTAACACAGCTGGTTAAGGCACCTATGTCATAAACTCGAGAAGCCGCGTCTGACTCATTTGCAGTCATTTACTGTATGTGACGGCCAGCCCTGGGGCCACACACTGGACATTGCATGGCACCACACCAGTCTTTTTTAGAGAGTGCACTCAAATCCGAAATATTTCTTACAAGGTCTTCGGGTGCGAGCAAACAGCAAAGTTCATATTTAGTAAAAAAGCAGCACTCTCGGGTGTAATTCCTGAATTTTAATCCAGGGTTAGCAAGACAGCCAGATGTTTTGTTTCCGTTAAAACCACACCACACCACACCACACCACACCTTCACTCACTTATTCACCATTTCCTAGGCCTGTAAAAGTACAATGTATTGTATTTGTAACGAACCGAACTGACCTGTACCGAACTGACCTGTACCAAACCGAACAGTGCTGTCCCGAAAGGTAGAGTAACAGGCTACACTGTTCATGTTTTTTTACATTATGCAGCTACTACATAAGTGGCTCTTTAATATGCAGATCACTGAGAGAGAATGCAAGAAAAAGCAGGTGTAGAGGCTTGTTCTTTATGATACCTTGAGAAAAGTGCTATTTCTTACACTGATGAAATCTCCAACCAAAAGTAGCAATTTGAATGTATTTTCCTTTTTTGTTTGTATATTGACAATGGTGAAATAAACAACATGCTGAGGAATATTTTTTTCCATTTTGTTCCCATATACAGTACCGAAAATGCACCGAACAGTGACCCCGAAACCGAGGAACGTACCGAACTGTGATTTTTGTACACCGTTACACCCCTACCATTTCCTGTTCTCTCTATTATCCCGTGTGATTTAGGACTGTAAGGCCGAGACAAAATGAGATGTGGCGTAGGTTGACCAGAGATGGTCACTGTAACATTTGGAGATAACGTAATGTCACGAAATAGTACCTACTACTGAGTGGTAGGGACAGATTTAGATATGTCCTGTGAAATAACTGTGAGATATATGATTGTCAGCATATGTGGTAGTACAGTATGTGTGTCAGGATGGGAAGAGAGATAGCAGTATAGGAGATAAGGGGGCTGAGATGGAGAGAAATGGGGGATACTAACCATTACAGGTGGGATTAAGGGACTTGATGGGGAGAGAGAGAGAGAGAGAGAGAGAGAGAGAGAGAGAGAGAGAGAGAGAGAGAGACAGACAGAGACAGAGCGAGAGAGATTCAGAGTGATGAGTGATGCAGAGAGAGAGAGAGAGAGAGAGAGAGAGAGAGAGAGAGAGAGAGAGAGAGAGAGAGAGAGAGAGAGAGAGAGAGAGAGAGAGAGAGAGAGAGAGATGCAGAGAGAGAGACAGAGAGAGAGAGATGTAGAGAGTGTTCACTTGAGGGCCACTAGGATGGAGTGAGACTGAGAGACGATGCTGGCGGAAGGACCATTGAGGTCATTAACTTGCCGCAGAGGATGACCGAGGGAGATGAAAAGAGAGAGAGAGAGCGATAGAGAGAGAGAGAGAGAAAGAGAGAGAGTGGGGGGAGGGAGTGAAGGTATCTGTCCCCACTGAAGAGAGAGACAGAGAGAGCTACTAATGGTAATACTGTCACAGAGATTCAGTGGTCTTGCCAGACCTGTCCACACAGGTGTAAGAAATGGTGTCAGCAAAATAGTCAGTGTAGCTCTACAGCAGGGGCAGGGAACCTATGTCTCGGGGGCCATTTACGGCCCTTGAGGCCGTCTTATCTGCCCCGACATAATTTTCATGTTACGCAGTTTCACATGAAACATGAATACATTTAAAAAATAAAAAATAAATTGAAATTACATTTGCAATACAATTACGTTGCAGCATATTTTCAGGGGACCTAGTGAAGGTGGGGTCTTTTGTAAAGGTGCCCGTCTTCAATATAGGCCTCAAGTGCCAGGGGAAATCATGGTTTGTGTTCACAGTGCGGGCCCCTTGGAGGACTTCATCGAATTTGAAGTGGTCCCTCGAATGAAAAAGGTTTCCCACCCCTGCTCTACAGCAAAGACACTGTTGTGGTTAGTATTCAGGGTAATTCACAGTGTGGGGTAACAGGGATGGCAGATGGGGTATGGTGGGAGCAGCAGACATTCACAGGACGGGTATAGAAGTGTGAGACTTGCCCGGAGGAAGACGGTCTTGACTTTGGCACAGTCCTTGCCCGTCTCCTCGCCCACGATGGAGTGCAGGATGTCTTTGGAGGGCACACGGGCGTACGCCACACGCTTGGTGTTGCTCAGCATCCAAATGAAGACGTCAGGAATGCTGTGCTGGGGCTGAGGATAAGAGGACACACGTGTGCACACACACACACACACACACATGCACACATGCGCGCACGCATGCACGCACACACACAAACACACACACACACAAACACACACACACACAAACACACACGCACACATGCGCACACGCATGCACGCCCACACCAACACGCACACACACACACACACACACACACACACACACACACACACACACACACACACACACACACACACACACACACACAATACATCAAACGGTACAAGCAGCCCTTGTTACGTATTCAAGACCAGAGCACATACTGTATATAAAAATAGTCACTCTCTTTCTCACACACACACACACACACACACACACACACAACGCTTCCTTCAGGGCAAAAGCGCAATTCATTGAAATTCCCTCATCATGCACAGCTCCAAGTAAAAAAACTGGAGGGAACCAATGATGCATTGTGGAGGCAAACACATGAGCGCACACAGGCACACACACATCAAACACTACATCAAACCAACAAGTTATATATATATAAACAACGTGTTCCCAACGGCCAAACAAGCATATTCAAACAAACAATTTAAATACTTCCGCCTGAGGAAGACCAAACACAGAGAGAAAGTAAACACACTTCAATAATGACAAAAAAACAAACATTAATAAATAACCGCTTGCTTTACTGTGTAAATGGTCAGTTATTAATACATGAGGAGGGAATATATTTCTCTTCGATATTATGATGTCTACCCTCATGTGGAAGAGCAGCCTTAGGCATCAGCACATGATGCAAATGCAGGAATAAATCAGTAAGTATGTGCAATGCATGTATGTGTATGTGTATATGTGTATGTGTATGTGTATGTGTATGTGTATGTGTATGTGTATGTGTATGTGTATGTGTATGTGTATGTGTATGTGTATGTGTGTGTATGTGTATGTGTATGTGTATGTGTATGTGTATGTGTATGTGTATGTGTATGTGTATGTGCATGTCCATGTGCATGTGCATGTGTACAATATCACGTAAGTGAGCACACCCCTCACAGTTTTGCAGATTTGTGAGTATATCTTTTCATAGGAAAGCATTAAAGAACTTTCAGTTTGACACAATGATTACTGACCTTTTAACAACATATATAACAGCTTACATTGTTCACTCAGAAAAAACAAAATACAGCCATTAATGTTTGAACATGTACCCACAAAAGTACACCCCAGATTAGATTCCGGTAGAGAAGGGGCCGTGTTGGCTCGAATCGAATGTGAATGTGTTACAGTAGTAAAGGCCCGTATATCCCAAAAATGCCCAGGAATTTTTTTGATCCCAGTCCAGATTTGAATGCAATCCTATGGAGAATATCATGATCTGCTTCAGTAGTCACAGTGCATGTTGACATGCATGTTTCTTTTAGGTGTAATTCAGATTGCCAATGTTGACAGCATTCATGCATCCCCAAACCATGTCAGTCCCACTACCATGTTTGGCTATTGAGAGGATAAACTTTTTCTGTAAAACTCACTTGTTTACCACCACACATGCTTGACACCATCTAAAGTAAATTTGTTTATCTTGGTCTCTTCAGACCACATGACAATTGAATTACACCTAAAAGAAACATGCATGTCAACATGCACTGTGACTACTGAAGCAGATCATGATATTCTCCATAGGATTGCATTCAAATCTCACACCAATCTATTTAAGCCAGGGGCACACTCAAAATGTAAAAGTTCAATACAAAGAAAGGTTGAAACGCACATCAATGACCTCCCTTTTAATCCCTTTTCATTTCGAAACGATTCGAGTCAACACGGCCCCTTCTCTACCGGATTTTAATCTGGGGTGTACTCACTTTTGTGGGTACATGTTCAAACATTAATGGCTGTATTTTGTTTTTTTCTGAGTGAACAACAAATGTAAGTGGTTATATATGTTGTTAAAAAGTCACTAATCATTGTGTCAAAGTGAAATTTATTTAATGCTTTCCTATGAAAAGGTATACTCACAAATCTGCAAAAATGTGAGGGCTGTACTCACTTACGTGATATACGGTATGTGTATGTGTATGTTTATGTGTATGTGTATGTGTATGCGCATGTATGTGTATGTGTATGTGTATGTGTATGTGCGAGCGTGTGTGTGTTTATGTTAAGCCTACTGGCTATGCCAAATAATGTTCAGTGTGTACTGTAAGACTAGAGAGTGAAAGTGGAGGAGCAGAGGTGTGTGTGTGTGTGTGTGTGTGTGTGTGTGTGTGTGTGTGTGTGTGTGTGTGTGTGTGTGTGTGTGTGTGTGTGTGTGTGTGTGTGTGTGCGTGTGCGTGCGCGTGTGTGTGTGTGTGTGTGTGTGCGTGTGCGTGTGCGTGTGCGTGCATGCGTGTACATATGCATGTGTGCATGTTTTTTTTTTATATATTGCCTCTTCAGATAGCAATCAAAGTCTCTGCATGTCTGTGTGTGTCTTCACCTGCACTCTAAAAAAATTTCCCTGCAAAATAACGGCAGTTACTGGCAATTATATTTACCTGTAATTCTACTGTTATTTCACACCAAAAATCAAATACAGCTCATTGCTGTTTAATGTATCACAGTATATAACATTTTTTCAGCAGCAATTGAACTGTTAAATAACAGTACTCTACGGAAAAATAACAGTACATTTCAGTTAAAGAGTTGAATTGTACTGTGTGATGACAGGCCATGGTGTGTCATGAATATGGCCATGGCAACTTCCCACCCCACCCATCATTCTCCATAACTGTGGTACCCTGGCCATGTTACCACCCCACCCTCCCATCGTTCACCATGACTGGAGTGCCTTGAGCATGATACTATGGAGCTATGCTGTATTGAGAAAATGGTTTGCGGTGGTCCTTTGAAAGTGTGGGCATGAATAAAATTTCAGAGTACGCAGTGCTATGTTACAATGATAGTGTGCAAGGTGGGCTTTTTACTGTATCTCTTGATGAGCCAATGATGAATATAGCATTGGTCAGTCTTTAAAAAAATATTTTACACCAAGTAGCACAGCAAACAAGCAGCACTACAAGCTAGCTCTCAAAGCAATGCCTAATTTGCAGCAGGCACATTATATGCAACAATGCCACAAATGATGCCACATACAGCAAGCTTTCACAAAGAGGAAAGTGTGCAAGCATGTAAGCAAGCTTGTAGGCAAGCTTGTAGGCAAACAAGTGCTATGCTGTGCCATGCAGGCCAGCCAGCAGGCAGGCAAGCAACTGAAGTGTTGATAGTCCAGATTTATATACAGGTGCAAGAGTACCATGTGACCAGAGTCATCAGGCCCTTGGCAGGTGACGCCCGTAATTGAATAATGGCATAACAGCCCTACTCAGGTGAGGCCAGGCACTGATTAGCAGATTGGTTTAGATGGGGCTGCTTGTTGCAAGAGTGTTACAAGTTCTTAAAATGTTTCAGCCATTCACACTTTCATCACTATCAAAATGCATGTGCTACTCACACTTTGCTGCATCAAGCACTTTTTAAGTATTGTAGTTTCCTTAGTAATTGTTTCATCATGCTTGATAGTATCAGATAATCTTTAACTAGTCAGAATGACTTCATTTCTTCAGGTGGTATTGAAGTTTGATGGTGATCACGGACAAGTGGAGGATGAATGGGTTTCAATGGTGCTGCCTAAAATAACTTGTTATTTTCTAGAGATGCACCGGATCCGGTTCCGGTTCCGGATCCGTCAGGATAATAGAGTTTTTCACAGGGTCCGGGTCTGGCAGGATCTTAAGCAGTGGATCCGGTATCCGGCATGTTACCTAAAAAT
>NC_085874.1:27271450-27273950 GCF_034702125.1 Engraulis encrasicolus
CACATCATGTGCCACCCCCGGAGAGTGTCAAGGTGCATAATGTACCAGCTTATCTGCAATCTTGTCCATGATGTTGGAGTTGTAGAGTCGCCGCCTTTGGTCTTGCCACCAGCTCTTGATGTAGATGCACGGCTTCTTCGCAAAGTAGGGCAGGCTGAAGTAGTTCCTGGAAAGAAAAAAACATAAGTCATTTCCCATGAATGTCAGGAAAGGAGTTGGGCTTTGATCTGTTGTAGCCTCTTATTGCAGATGGGGTCGCCGGCGGGTCTACTCACTATTTGCTGAAAATACTCATAAGAAACTACATCATAAGAACATTGCTATGACAGTGCTGAGAGCCATAAGTAACAGATTAAGACATAGACATTCAAATTTGGTGACAGTAAGATTACGTATAACATTGGTGCTGCGCTAAGGGGTAGGTGTGCCTTATGTTACAGTATGTCACAAAAGTGAGTACAACCCTCACATTTTTGCAGATTTGTAAGTATATCTTTTCATAGGATAACATTAAAGAAAATTCACTCTGACAGAATAATTAGTGACCTGCTAACAACATATGTATAGCCGCTTAAATTTCAGACATCAAAATCATCAAAATCAAAATACAGACATTAACGTTTTACAACATTGAGTACACCCCAGGCTAAAATCCTGTAGAGAGTGTCTGAGAAGGGGCTGTGTTGGTCCGAAATGTCTCGAAGTGAAAAGGGATTGAAAGGGTAGCGTGAATAATACAGATGTATGTTAGCATAGGAAAGAACTGAAGAAAATCAGGACCCTACTGGTCCTGGTGCTGACCCTACTGTAAACTCCCCACTGATCTCTTTTGATCCTTGACCCTCCGCTGACCCCTGACCCCTGACCTGTCAGTGATGACGGGCTTCATGGCGGGCGTGGAGGACACTGACACCAGGTCGCCGTTGTCTTCTGCCTCCTCGTCGCTGGAGTGCTGCTGGATGAGCTCCGACTCCTCCTCGTCGCTCTCTGTGCCGCCATCTTTCTTCCTCTTCCTCCCCGAGGAGGGCGGCTTGCTCACCCCGTCAATCAGGTTACCGTAGTTACCTACATACAATAATTATTACAACACTTAAGTCCCCCTAGGCCACTGGTTGCTGTAGGTCAAATCAGAGAATGTATCTCAATCTGTTGGTCCCCACAGAAGGCAAATGCCATAACAGCATTAAACAATTTCATGCCAGGAATTAACTCATTGGCTACCTTTGACGTCGCCATGACGTCATTTCGAATAGTGACGCCCCCTGCCTTTGGCGGCGATCGCCGATAATTGCGTTTTTTTACAGCCACGCCTTGAGGACGGTCTGACCTATGTTGTGTATAAATTTCACGCCTCTAGGCATGTTCTAACTGTTCCTGTAGGTGGCAGAAGTGTCCTTAGGAACAGTCAGGGCAGGGCATTAGCTCAGAGCAAGAGGAAATGTCAAGACAAAAACATCCCTTTTTACTATTATAATCTCAAAAGTAGCATAACAAAATCATTGTTGAAAGTAAAGCACCTGTGACAGTAGTATACTTTCTTGCCCTCTACTTTCTGCCCACACAGGTCGGCTACTGATGTCAGAGCCTCACAAAAAAAACTTCCTCTCATGAACTACAACTCCCCCCTTTTGCTATCTAGCTAGTAGGCATTGTAGCTAGCTTGCCCAAAATACACCATGTTCAACCAGAGATCTGTGTGGCAACCGTTTCATTTTGCATATGTGATCAGCCTACACAATATCAGGATGATGCGTACAAAAGATCATCTAACAGGAAAATACAACAGTATGGGACTGGTGGTGATGTGTAGTCACCTCAGTTGGGAATGCTTGGCTATAAAGTTTGCTACGCTAGTTAGCTAGCACGAAATCGCTAACAACTTACAACTAAGCCTAAATAAAGGAGCCTTGGTAAGTCAACTATTTTTTACTCATTCTACAGTTACTTTTTATGGATCTGTATAGTATGATCAGCTTACTGTATCATCAAAAAAAGACAGGGGGTTGCAGATTCTTGGAACAGAGTAGCCTTTGTGTCTGGTCAGATGCATTCAGCTCACATGAGAAAGCATTGCACTTAGCCTCAGACCAGCTAGCCTTCACCACTCCAATCGGCTTGTGAATTGTTGGATATGTGATCAGTACTTTATCAAAAGAAAATTCATTGAGCATATGACAAGATCATTATAGCAGAAACATGATGACAGTAATCATCAATCTGCCCATTGTCCGCTCTGCCAAAGAAACTGCAGTAAGCTAAGCTGGATTGCCTGCCTGCCTCCCCGCCTTCCCTTCACACATACACGGTATGGGAGGAAACAAACCAGCGTGATTAGTTCCCCAACGAGAGGACGACAGGCTAAACAGAGGGAGGACGATGAGAAAGTATTTCTGTGAGTTCACAGTTACATGCACTTGCTGTCATGATCCATTGTGCGCGCCAGCAACAAACCAAAACACTCGTTTTCGAGCCCACCCCCGTTATATTTCAGTACATTATT
>NC_085874.1:27278950-27281450 GCF_034702125.1 Engraulis encrasicolus
GAAATGTAAACATTCCGAACTGTGCATATCTGTACATAGCATATCTCATTACTAATTGTTAACCAAAGTTAAAATATTCTTTTTATGCCTTTGACAGCCAAATTTATTCTTGCCACTTATCACGATTGCTCTTCCGTACAAAGTCACTTCTGCTTCCTTTGCCGCTTTTGCCGCAGGCTGTGTGCACAGAGTAAGCGCTCAAGTGCAATTTACTGTTTATCCATATCATATCTTCCTATCAGAAAGACCATGTGTGCACAGTGTTTCTGGAGAGATGAGTAAAAGTGAGGATTGATGTATCCAGCTGGGCCTGAAAGCGGCTTCTCTCTGTCTGACGGCATCCCGGATCAATACCCTGTCGTGCCTGCCTCTCCCCCCCTCAATTCTTCCCTTCTTTGGGAGGCTGTGTGTTAACGGCGACAGCTATTCTCTACCCGTCACCATTGCTCACACAGGCCCGATCGATGTAGACGTTTACACGCTGACAGCACAGGACGCTTTTTTGTGGCCTGGGGAGCTAGGAAGTGTTAAAGATTAGCCTGACACACTGCCCACTGGCTGATGGACAATCCTGGCCCCGGGCACAGACACACGGCTATGTCAATTATTAAGACACCCAGGGGGGAAGATGGGAAATGCCTCTCACAGCAGAAGTCATCATGCACACAAAGATGTACAATCAAACACACAGACAGACACAGACAGAAACACACACACACACACACACACACACACACACACACACACACACACACACACACACACACACACACACACACACACACACACACACACACACACACACACACACACAGGTGTGCGCACACAAACATGTATGTATGCACGGTGCACGCATGTACACACCCAAACACGGCCTCTCACACACATACGCACACACACACACACACACACACACACACACACACACACACACACACACACACACACACACACACACACACACACACACACACACAGTGCTCCAGCCCCAGTGGCTGTGTCCTCGGCATTGTGCCACGCTATGCCCTCACACAATCACAGATCATCTACTCTTACGTGACTGCGACCTGAGTAGAGCAGTCAAACACAGGTCAATAGCTACAACTGCCACACTAACTGACACTAACACTCATGACTGTTGTTTCTTTTAGACCGTAACTGTATCCTCACACAAGACACTCTTTCTACTCGAATGACTTCAGGTGAGAGTGACATGGTGGTAAACTGTTAACTTAGCGTCCATGGTTGATGAGGAGGCTCAGTCGAAACCAATCGGAATGCTATGAATTATGAATGTCATTTAGATTAAGAAGCATATTAAACATTCATATACATTATGGCTTTTGAGCTTTGAGGGCAATGTGAGCCAGAACAAGCATACATGTAGCCGTCTTAAGTTGCATTCTTCTTCAGTAGGTCCCTATGTGACCACATGAGCTCTGTTTACAACGCAGGGCAGTTGTATTGATGATTGCTTGCCAAGAGATAGATTGTTTGTTTAGAAAGGCACTCGATTGCATAGATATCAAACGGATACGGCAGCACACGAGCTTGAATGGGGCAAATGTAAGCTGTACTACCTCTTGATTTGGGTCAACACAGTCACACTCCAAGTAGTCAATTTCTGACTACCTTTGACCAGACTGCAATTTTTGACGTCTTGGGTATACCTTTCACGTCACA
This sequence comes from Engraulis encrasicolus, assembly GCF_034702125.1. Classification (NCBI taxonomy): domain Eukaryota; kingdom Metazoa; phylum Chordata; class Actinopteri; order Clupeiformes; family Engraulidae; genus Engraulis; species Engraulis encrasicolus. The sequence continues at coordinate 27,280,634 of NC_085874.1, forward strand.
TGTTGACTATGTGGCCTTAACCTAAACCTATCCCTAAACCTAACCTCAATGACGTTACGCTGGCACAAGGGGGCACCTTTGAGGAGGAAGTCACATTTTCCCTCCAAAGGCATACCTCAGACATCAAAAATTGCAAAGGTAGTCAGAAATTGACTACTTGGGGTGAGACACTGTAGTTTGGGTTTCTTGGGAGTCAGATTAGCATTATTGACGAGGTTGGATGTCCCACTGGTTGTTGCTCAGGTAGCTGCTGGAGTGAGTATACGTTAGAACAGTAAGAGCCATCTACTGTACCACACTTCCTGGTGTGGGTAACAAAGAGAGGGCGGTGGCCTTACCTCTGAGATGTTAGACACGGGCTCCATCTGCACCTCTGTGGAGCTCACGATGTCCAGGGAGGTGGTGTCCAGGATCTCCACGGCAACACCAATCAGGAGACGGGCTCTGAAGGACACGCCCTCGCCCAGCCCGTCGTTCAGGTCCTGGTGCTCGTCCATCAGGGTGTAGTTACGCGTGGAGCCGTACATGTTCACCCACGCAGGGCCCATGGTGGGCAGGAAGCCTGTAGGGGAGGAGAACAGTGTTGCCAGATGAGTCTGAACAAGTCCCGCCCAAAAGTTTGTCAAAAAACGCCAAAATGCTCTAAATTCCGCCCAATTTCAACAAATTGCATTGATTTCTATGGGTAGAAAAACGGCAGGAAAAATGGCCAATTTTTCCCGTTTTTACTTGCAGACAGCCATCCCAAGTAGCCCAATTGGGCGGGTAACCGCCCAATCTGGCAACACTAGAGGAGAGGGATGTGGGTGGTGACACA
>NC_085874.1:27286450-27298950 GCF_034702125.1 Engraulis encrasicolus
TAAAAATATATATAGGCTAAGGGGGATATAAAATAGAGATGTTATAAAAAGATAGAGACATTTCTGTCTCTGAATAAATACATTAATAAAAGTGCATAAAAGCACAGGTAGTACAGTGTTAGCAGTGTCATAAAAGGAGAAAGAGACTAATTAACTGAATAAAAATATCTGCACATCAGCTCAATTACATTTGATAACACCTCTGGTTATTACTGTACGTACATTCAAATAATAGACTCAGAGGCACATCACACAAATGCATGCGGGTATCTGATGCAGTGTTTCTAGCAACACCATAACAAGAGTTCTGATCACCAGATGTCATGCCGTATAGTTGCACTGTATTGGTATTGGAGAGATTTAAAAACACACTGTACAAAGTTTGTACTAAAAACATCTCTATTTTGTAGCTGTACACCACCTAGTTTCGGAGCTATTTTTCCTCTTTATTTTCTATTGCTAATCACATATTAGTTTATTCACTAATTAGCTAATCAGATATTAGTTCATTTTGTTCATGCAATTTTTGTAATTTAAAAAAAAAAGAGGGAGACAGACAGGGATGGGTAGAGAAAGAGATCGGACACAAGTAAAGGAACAACAAAATGTTGCACTATGATTATTTTTACTGAAACACACAGGCAAACAGGATTTTGGTGATATGTTTAAATTAAGTCTGACAGCATTCAGTGAGACGTTCAAAACACGTTTGGATATTGTCATTTCATTGCTACAACTCATTAAAGCTAATGAACAAATCAAATGGTGTTCCTATCTAACAGGAAGACTAAAAGAGGTGTAAAAGAAAATATGTATTTCAATTGATTAATGGGTGCCAGAAAACCAGAAAGCACAAAATCACACAGAGCAAGCCATCAGGATTAAACAAACAAAAAATGATTTTTAAAAATAGGGATGTAAATCAAATGCGTCTCCATGGAGAGACCAATCAGAACGTGTGAAGTCTCTACAAGTCTCAGTACAGTATGTATACCGTACAGTACTTTCCTGAACCCGGCAGATGAGGTGCTTTATACAAATGCCACCATCTTTGCTCTGTTAGTTTCCTGAGGGATGGCTTGAATTGTCTTCCTCCTGAAGTATGGCTAGGTTTGATCAGAGGTGGCCATTACGGCTGTACAGAAGGCCTTAATAGGGGTCATTACACTCTGAAATGAGCTGCTTTCAGCTTGAGGAGTGTGGGAGAGAGAGGTCTGCGGGGAGCCGTTACTCCTGGAGAGCATCAGAGATGGACGGCAGCTGGCCACAGCCTATTAACACCAACCAACTGCTGTGCTAGAGACTGTGTGTGTGTGTGTGTGTGTGTGTGTGTGTGTGTGTGTGTGTGTGTGTGTGTGTGTGTGTGTGTGTGTGTGTGTGTGTGTGTGTGTGTGTATGTTTGTGTGTGTGTGTGTGTGTGTGTGTGTGTGTGTGTGTGTGTGTGTGTGTGTGTGTGTGTGTGTGTGTGTGTGTGTGTGTGTGTGTGTGTGTGTGTGTGTGTGTGTGTGTGTGTGTGTGTGTGTGTGTACTGAAGACAAAGGAGCATCATTGTATTGTATCTTAGCACCAGCAGAGTCGATAGCGAGAGGATGAACTCCAGTGAGGCTACTGGTATGAGCCGTGAGGACAGGCAAGCTACACTTGTACTGCAGTGCACAACAGGCCAAGAGGCTACTCTAGGAGATTGTGTGTTTGTGTGCTTGTGTGCATGCATCTATCTGACAGTGAGAGACAGAGAAACAGAAACAGAGACAGAGAGAGAGAGAGAGAGAGAGAGAGAGAGAGAGAGAGAGAGAGAGAGAGAGAGAGAGAGGGAGAAATAGAGAGATTTAGAGAAATAGAGAGATTCAGAGAGAGGGAGAGAGAGGGAGTATGTGTGTGTGCGTGTGTGCGTGTGTGTGCGGGTGTGTGTGCGGGTGTGCGTGTGCTTGTGAGCATGTGAGCATGCGTGCATGCGTGTAGGTATTTCAAGTTTAAAATGTGCTGAGGGAGTGTTTGTGGTTTATGAGATGGGAGCTGCTGATAGACTTCTGCAGTGATCCTAAAAGGACAACAAAAGACTTTAGGCCATTTCCTAACCTAATTTTTTGCTGCAGCAAAGACCCTTTATGATAACTTGATGACTTGTGCCTCTTTTCCACTGCCGGTTTTCTGGTAGGCCTTCAGCTCAACACAGGGCGACTTGGCCGCCACTTTTGCTTTTCGAATAGGCACAACACACCGGGACTCATAAAAACTAGGATACTGCGTCTGGACGTGCCTGCATTACTAGTGATGCGCGTCCTCGTTGCCGAACTGCAGTGGGCACTGCACTGGGACTAGTTTCAAACAAGCGATTTAGGGTTAGGTTTAGGGTTAAGGTTAGGCTTATGGTTAGGTTTAGGGTTAAGGTTAGGTCTAGGGTTAAGGTTAGGGTTAGGTTTAGGGTTAAGGTTAGGTTTAGGGTTAAGATTATGGACGGTTGTCATGGCGATGAATCAAACGTCGTCGGCAACAGGGACGCGCATAGCTATTGTGACGTAGGCACGTAATACCGCCTCCGGACGAAACAACCTAGAATTTCATTGTCCCACGACACACCTCAATCATAAAGCAAAAAGTGGTGGCCGAGTTGCGCTGTGTTGAGCTGTAGATCTACCAGAAAACCGGCAGTGGAAAAGAGGCATTGATAACTTTCAGAAAGGGTGAAGTGAGGTAGTTTTATTTACTATTGGGCACCTGTGCACACAGTGTTTTCATTACAGCAATAAGTCCACCTTTAGTTGTTTGTAGTATTGTGTGAACAGTATGTAACAATACAGCTGTGTGCTACTACTACATGACTGGTGTAGTACCCAACTTTTTAGTTCATTTAGGTCCTTATCAGTGGCTACAAATACATTGACAGCTTTTAACTCTCCTACAAATACTGCATACTAATGGACCGTCTTAAAGGGAAAACTTTAATTACTGCCTTCCCTTATTGACATCAGCAAATCTGGTATCTGTTTGATCAGGCTTGTCTTACTCTGGACCAGTGGATTTGAAGCTTTTACTTGGCTGGCGGCATGCCAATATTATTCAAATCAAGCATATGGACATCTTGGCCTTCACTCTTGCAATCAGTTCTGCATGGGTAACACAGTCTGACCAATGGAAATACTACATAGTTCATAAAACTAAGTTAGAACCAGCAGTTTTGCATTTCTCTGTGATGAACTGTGGGAACAACTGTTTGCAACTATGATCTGTACACTGTAACAAATAACTGTTAATTTAGGGTAATTCTGCAACAGCAAAAAAACAGACAACTACTGTGAAAATACTACTTTGAGTCACATATTGAGCATAAACAGTAAGTACTGCCAAAGTCTGTTCCCATAAGTCCCATCACTCGGCGGCCATCTTGGCTACGCCTCAAACTGACTATTTGAGATTAGTCAGTGATGGGGTATATAAGAATGAATGGGGGAAATAATGTTGTGTGACAGTGGGACAACACAGCGATACACAACTCATATGGTTGGAATCACAATGAAAAACTGGGTTTAATGGCAGTCTTAGAATGACCGAAACATGAAAGTAACACTTTAAAACAGCGTTTTTCTTAATGCTATTTTTGATCTGCGCATGCGCCACATTCCACGACAACGTTCTGTTTTGCGGCAGGTGGGAGCAAGCTGCGTGGACTTCACCTCTTCCGGCTGGCTGTCAAACGGGCATCCATTCTCCGGTCATCGTACAGAAAAGACACTGGATTTATTTTCTGATAGCCAAAGCAGTAGGCCTAAGCACAATGGTCGTCCCTGCTCATCAGTAATAAAAAAAATAGGCTATTGAATAAATTAATGATGTAGGCTAGCCTGCCTCAAAATTGGTGTTTTAAACTGTGATATCATGTTGTTGCCTAAACTGATAATAGCTATGACCAACGGTGAAAAATATAAGAAAAAAAAGCTAAACTGATCAAAGTTGAATGTCTTGCAGACTTGCTCCCGTTTTGCTTTTTCTTACTTATTTGTTTTCAACCATAAGAAAAACCACAACGGGTGTGCACATGTATGCACACGGCCGGTTTTGTTTCCGTGATTATATCTGCCTTTGTCTTGCACCTGTATTTTGGATGGGCGCAGAAAGGTGATTAATGGTCGAGTTGCGCTCTCTGTCCAATTCACAATGAAGTTTCCACGGACGGCAAACAATCAACATGGCCGCCAGCAAACAAACCGATTAGGTACGAGCAGTCGTAAAGGTTTACGTTTGCACTTGCGTCGAGGCGTCGAGACGATTGGATAAGTGACAGCGCAGCTCAGCAAGCAATTGGCTCTCGTTACCGGACAGGTGGGAGTGACGCCGGCAAACGCCATGTTCGCGTAGCCAAATGCTCTCGTTCATTCCTATGGAAGGTTTCATGAGTGATTCGTCTCGTATAAGACCGTCTCTGGTACTGCACAATAGCAGCATTCGCCATTGTGGAAACTAGAGATGCACCAGATCCTGATTTTTAGGATCCTGCCGGATACCGGATCCACTGCTTAAGATCCTGCCGGATCCGGAACCGCGGATACCGCATCCTACCAAAGGATTGAAACACATAGCCTACTCGCCCATGTGGGCCCTTTTTTATGTTGACTCAAACTATTTTGACTGAAAAGCCTCGGCTACCGGATCCTGGATCCTGGAACCGGATCCGGATCCTGTGAAAAACCCTATTACCCTGCCGGATCCGGAACCGGATCTTGGATCCTGTACATCTCTAGTGGAAACAACCAAGTTATTTTAGGCATCACCACTGAAACCCATTCATCCTCCTCTTGTCCGTGATCACCATCAAGCTTCAATACCACCTGAAGAACTTAAGTAATTCTCACTGGTTAAAGATTCTCTGATACTATCAAGCATGATGAAACTATTTCTAAAGAAACTACAATACTTAAAAAGTGCTTGATGCAGCAAAAGTTATGAGTAGCACATGCATTTTTGATAGTGATGAAAGTGTGAATGGCTGAAACATTTTAAGAACTTGTAACACTTGCAACAAGCAGTCCCATCTAAACCAATCTGCTAATCAGTGCCTGGCCTCACCTGAGTACTAAGGGCTGTTATGCCATTATTCAATTACGACCTTCACCTGCCAAATCCCTGATGACTCTGGTCACATGGTACCCTTGCACCTGTATATAAATCTGGACTATCAACACTTCAGTTGCTTGCCTGCCTGCTGGCTGGCCTGCATGGCACAGCATAGCACTTGCTTGCCTACAAGCTTGCTTACAGGCTTGCATACTTTCCTCTTTGTGAAAGCTTGCTTTGTGGCACTTGCTGTGTGTGGCATAATTTGTCACATCGCTGCATATAATGTGCCTGCTGCAAGTTAGGCATTGCTTTGAGAGCTAGCTTGTAGTGCTGCTTTTTTGCTGTGCTACTTGGTGCAAATTACGTTTTTACAGACTGACCAATGATATTTTCATCATTGGCTCATCAAGAGCTGATACATTAAAAAAAACCCTCACACACTCCCATTGTCATTGTAACATAGCACTGCGTAGGCCTGCACTGAAATTGTATTCATGCCCTTCATATTCAAAGGACCACCACAAACCAGCATCTCAATATAGCATAGTGGCGGCATGGTATCATGCTCAAGTCACTTCAGTCATGGTGACCGATGGGACGGTGGGGCGGTAACATGGCCAGGGTATGGGTGGGAGGGAAGTTGCCATGGCTATATTCATGAATGGAACTATGACCCAGTAATTGCCTGCTATCTCACAGTACATCTTCAACTTTTTAACTGTAGTGTACCGTTATTTTACCTATACTACTGTATAAATATTGTAGAGCACTTTCAGTTTAACAATACTAATACTGTGAACGTTCTGTAAAGTACTGTTATTTAACAGTTCAATTGCTGCTGAAAAAATGTTATATACTGTGATACATTAAACAGCAATGAGCTGTGTTTGATTTTTGGTGTGAAATAACAGTAGAATTACAGGTAAATATAATTGCCAGTAACTGCCGTTATTTTGCAGGGAAATTTTCTTAGAGTGTAGCTCAGTAAGTTATTTTCTCACCAGGACAGATATTCCTTCCTTTACCCTTGTGGATATGGCAGTTTGCTGTGTTAATATGTACTTTGGTCTTCACACAGATTTGGCAAGGCAAGGCAAGGCAATTTATTTCTAAAGCGCATTTAATACATGGAAGCATGCAAAAAAGAGAGAAGACAAAAAGCATAATAACAATAGCCGTGCAAGGCGTGCAGTAAATAAAGACAAAGGCAGATAAAAACAAGATGAAAAAGGCAGCAATAAAACAGGAAGGTAAACAAAATAACAGATAAAATAGCTAAAATCCATGAAAACATCTAAAAGAAGGCACCTGAAAACAGCTTCGTTTTGAGTTAGGTTTTAAAACATTGAACAGATGGGGCACTTTTAACATCCTCAGAAAGCTGATTCCAGAGCCTTGAGGCATACAAACTGAAGGCTGCCTTACCACACTTCATTTTAATGCTATGTACAACCAATACATTTTGCTGCAAGGACCTCAAGGGGATTGCTGCCATGATTTGACTAAATAAATTATTGAGCATGTAGAGTTTTCCTAACCTTGCCTATTAACTTCTGTTTTGCTGAAAAGACCATGTGTAGGGTGTGCATGAGTTGTCCTAGTACCCTTCTATTTTTCTGAAAAGACTTTCAATGAAGAGAAATATCATTCCACTTACTGCGAAGTAGTCCATACATTATTCTGGTATACCAACGGGTATAGTGCTTAGTCCTTACCTCGTTATAGTAAGGGCAGTTGGTGGACTCCTTCATGGATGTGTACTTCTTGTCATCCCCTATCTCCACACACACCACAGGATCCATGTTCAGGCCCACCAGCTGCCGAGCCTCGATCACCGTCACACTGATCTGGGGGCAGAGGTGTGTGAGGACATGCATGACATCATTAATAATGATGAATAATGAATAATGAATGATTCATAATGTCTAATTGTTGAATCAATTCTTAAAGTTTCAGACATGTGTTACCTAAAAGTTGTATCCTTAACCTGACATGTTTCGATAATGAAACTTCCGAGGCTTACATGGATGTTGATGCTGTGGGGGTGTGACTTTCCTGTCAATATTGGGATACAGGGATGAGGGAGTATACAATGCTCTCTCACACCTGGACCATCATTCTGATGCCACAGCTCTAACAGCAAGAGCTATTGTCAATATTGAAAGGAAGGTCACACCTCCACAACATCAGCTGTTTTTAAAGCAAGTCGCACATCAACACCCATGTGACCCTCAGATGAAGACGAAGTTTCACCTATTTGAAACTGGTAAACCACAGACGGATGACAGTACATGACGTCAAGGGAACTTCACAGCTCATCAGAGGTGTCAGAAGTAAAAGTAAAAAAGAAACGGTTTCCTTCCAGCCAGGGGCGGTTCTACCGTTGGGCAAGGTCGGGCAATTGCCCGGGGCCCCGTGCTTTCAGGGGCCCCGTCGTCCCATAACATTAACTCCAAGTGGAGTGATAATTCACGTATTCGGGGCCCTATATCACAGCACGGGGCCCCCTATACAAAGTAGCGGTTCCTGCGCGTGATACAAGAAACCATTCACAATGTGTTACAAGGTGCAGGCTATCGCGTATCTTGATATACATATTTAAAGCAGGTTGTATATATAGCCAGCGGTACACTTCAGCACGACGGTGGGACTTAAATTTGAACTCAACATTATGCCACAAGAAAATTAATAGTTGGCTACTTTAGCAACTGTAGGTCACATGGGTGATAGAATTATACAAATAAATGTTTCAAATAGAAATGGAGACCATAAAAGAACGATATTTATGATTTATTTTTGTACATTGCGACCTTGAATTGTGGGATACATTATACCGGTAGTAGCCTAATAGTCTTATTGGCTGTTTGGAGAGAGCGCCAGTTGCATCGTCAACGTTCTACCGTTATTTCGAATGTCAGCCTGCCCCAGAGAGCTGATTCGGCCCTGACGCGTGGGAGCTTGTCCTTTCTTGATAATAAGCCACGTTAAGTCATGGTTGTCAGTGAAAACTCAGTTGTTTGCCTATGTTGGAGCATGCCTTCTTGACCTTGTTTAATGGAAGTGGGCAGAACATGATTTGTGCATCTTGATAAAAACTCTGTGTTACAAATTGCCCTGCGTTACTTAGTGCTCCGCGCTCCTCTAATTCAAAGACAGAATAGTATAATGACCAAGTCACTTCAATCGCCAGTGCTAGCATGAACATAATGGATATTCAGAAGATATGTTGTACAGAAGCTACAAAGAAGGCACGGTAGGGGTTTATTCCTTTCAATCATTATGTCCGCCGCAGCACAATTTTGATATCGTACCATGTCATACTTCACGCATTGTTGTCATTCCGTGTAACTATAGTCAAAATTTGATAGCTCTAATGTCGGCTCCATGTCAGTTTGCTGCATTTATTTCTGGTTAGCATGACGGAAGCTTGGCTATTGTAGTCTAGCTGTTATATCACGTCACGAAGCAAGCTGGGTCACTTCAGAGTTGTGAGCGATATAGTTATTAGTTAGAACTAGAGAGGGGACTTGTCAACTATTCAACAGATGTGTGCACGCGCAGTTGGCGCAAGGTGCCTGTTGTTTCTCGTTTGTTGCCTAATTTCGGTTTCTGATTCTGAAACACAATAGTTTCTACTTCAGCCACCGTTTCCTCTGTATTGGGTGTTCACTGGCTCAAGAGTGCAGTGTGCGTTATGGTGCACCGTGGTGTGTCGACTCGTGACTGTGTTTTCATGTGCTGTGAGCTGTTTTCGTTCAAGGGGCGCATCACCATTTTTTTTGTTTTCTTTTGTAATCAACCCTCTACCGCGAATTGTCTCATTCTATCTTCTTTGCCCATTTATGGAACGAGTGTGGGTCTATCCTGGCTATTTCTCACTTGTAGCAGGCTGAATGCTCATCAGCATAACTAAATCATTTGTCACCTTAGGGGGAAATTAATCTCTGTTTTTATTACCTGCAGAGTTGGCTATTTTAATAGCCTGCCCTTACAGGCATTCCCCAAAAGTCACTCAGGCAGGTGAAACTTATCCACATGTTGCTGCTAGAATTCTAAATAGCAAAAGAGATCACAACACTCCATTACTTGGTCATTTCACTGGCTACCCGCGAGGGTTTTTTGTTTTGTTTTGAGAATTGAGTTTAAAGCAGTCCTGATATTCTTTAAGTCATTAAATGCATTGGGCCCTAAATATTGGCTATTGTGGATGTGCTAGAGCAATATCATCCTTAGATGCCTTAGGTCTTCTCTGGTAGTGTCTAGGGTCAAATCCAGATAGGGTGAAATGGCATCATTATGCTGCCTGCTGGGGCCAGCTAGATGTCCAAATAAGACCTGCCCCAACAGTGATTTCAAAAGAAATTAAAAACAGCTTTGTTTTCATCTGCCTTTGGTGATAGTTATCTACTATCTCTATAGCAATATATTTTTCTCTCTTCTCTTTCTTTAGCCTACTCTTTAGCACACTGAATGACAGTTGTGTATGATAATGTGCTATATATTGATTGAATATGGGGCCCATCTAGATAATCATGCATATGGGTTCCGTTGTTACGCCACTGCCTGCATACATCCTCGATTATTAATTAATAATTTAAAAGGGGCCTCGGAATTGTTTCTTGCCCAGGGCCTCAGATTTCCTAAAACCGCCCCTGCTTCCAGCACAGGTAACTTATCAGTGTAACCAGCAGACCTGTCTACTTGTCTCACGATCAGCAGACTCTGCGCTGTTTGGATCAAATGAGCGGTCGGATCTTGTTGAGTTTTCAGTGTTTTTCAGTAACAACAACACAGTCCATCAACCTCATTAGGTGCAATGGAGTAAACCGTGTAACAGCTATGTAACATCTAGTGTTAGTGTTGTACTTACAGCCATGAATTTACTTTTACTTTTGACACCTCGGCAGCACATCACTGCTACTTCCTGATGGAGTCAGTGGCTTGCGCGACTGTGGTGTGTGCTGACACTGTGTGAGATTTTTAGTTGTTTATTTACAGAATTCATGCTACCCATTCACTAATGTTACCTTTTTCATGAATATTTACCACCACCATGAAATTCTAAGTATTCATTATGACTGGAAAAATTGCACTTTTCATACATGAAAACGGGGATCTTCTCCATGGTCCGCCATTTTGATTTTCCAAAAAGAGTCATTTGTAGCTGCAAAAATGACTCTACTTGCACCATACTAGAAAATATTTGTTTATTACTTAGTAAACTTTCATGTAAATATCAAATTTGTCGATAGCCAACCCAGTTCCAATGAGCAGCATAGTTGCAGTACCTTTTTTGACCATTTCCTGCACAGTGTCCCTTTAAGTAGTAGTTGAATTGAAACGAAATGGAGCGGAGGCACTTGGTGGCGCCAGCCTGACCAGGCCGCGCCCTCCTAGTGACGAAACACCTTTGGCGTTGCAACTAGTCAGGTCAAGAGCAATGCAAGTACTTTCTGAGTACCCAAAAATACGGGAACTCCTCCCACTTTGTCGGGAAGCAAACAAACATAAGCAAACCAAGGGAGGCGGGTCAACCATGCCGTTTGGGGAAATGATCATTGTTATGCTCTTGGTCAGACCAAGTCTCGAAGAGATTTGAACGTCGATGATTATCAGGCTAGCGCCAGCCTGGCTATGGCCTGGGTGCATTAGAAGTGAAATGTTGTGCAGTGTCACGGGCCCAGTCTAACATAGCACACCCCATTGACCCATTTAAGCCTAAGGCACCAGCAAAAAAATACTACTGAATGTCTAAGCCCTTTTTTGGGGAAAATGTACCCTCAGCCTAGAAAACATAAATACTATCTCAGTCTCCGAAGCACATAAAAATGTGAAATAAGTTGCACTTAAAAGCTAGGACCCTAATCTTGCATTAGAATGCGTTCCTTCAGCTCTAACATATGCACCTTTTAATAATAAAGAACTCCAATCTCCAGAGCCAGAACACAGCGTCCATGCAGCTCCAGGCGTCTAGATCAAGGTAGCATATAGGCAGCATCGGGCTTAATATAATGGGTTTAAACGATTTTGCTTGAAGCAAGGAAGGGGAAATCGCACATCGTAATGCCGAATGCAATAGTAAACTTTTATTGCATTATGGAAAACTAAAAAGTGCTACCCAAGTGCAGTGCAGACGTTTCGGTCACAGTCAGACCATCATCAGTGCAAATGATTTTGCTGCATCACTTGTAGCCTTGACCTTTTTCTGAACTCGAAAGGCACTTCGGCATGATACTGAGGAAATCAGGACAGCGTTATTGCCCTTGTGGCCACCAGTAGTACATTACATCATTATTACACTTCGCTAATTCCTTTATCCAAAGCAACCCACAGTTACTACAGGGCATTGGTTACAGCCTCAGAGCGCAATACTGGTTTAGGTGCCTTGCTCAAGGGCACTTCAGCCAGGGGCGTAAAGTACACCCCCACAGCCCCCACGGGCAGGGGGGCCCATACAAGGCTCGGGGCCCACATGGGCCCTTGACTTGAAGAAACTGGTCACCTCCACATGATATTAGGCCTTCTTTTTTCGTTCGGGAGCCCATTCTTGGTAGCTTGCAGGGGGGCCTGAAGTACTTGCGTTACGCCAGTGACTTCAGCCATGGATAAAGGGGCTGGTGAGGGTGAGATTTGCTCTAATCTCAAGCCTTACGCTGCCCTGAGCTAGGCTACAACCCATCTGCATATGTTTAACCTTGTGTCCTCAACACTAAAGTTTCAATGCTGAAAAAATCCTCTATTGGTAAGAGTTTACTCTTGACATTGACTTTTGGTTTGTTTTGTACGTTCCTTTTTTTTCTACTATTAATCACGCAGTTTTGTCTCTCCTTGGGTAGCATGTCTGTCATACTACGCTAAGGTGTGAAGGCCTAAAAGCTTTTCTGCTGTAGGCGCTTTCGTAATGTAGCTACAGTACAGTATTTTGTACAAACCCCAACTACGGTGAAGTTGGGACGTTTGGTAAACAGTGAATAAAATCAAAATGCTATAATTTTCAAAACATTCAATCTATTCATTAGATGGAGAATAGTGAAAAGACAACATATTAAGTGTTAAAACCGAGAAAAAATATTGTTTTGGGGGACATATGTACTCATTTCTAATTTGATAAATGCAACACGTCCCAACTTCAACGGAGTTGGGGTTTGTATGTGTCTTTTGTTGTTCTGGTCAAAGGATCGGAGAAGTATGAACTTAATGGAAACCTGGAACCCAACACACGCAAGATTAAAGCAAAATGCAGATTTCAACAGTGTTTTGTGTTTGTATAGTAGGCTGCTGTAGCAAATGAGGGGAGGAACGCAAGAGGGAGGAGGATAAAGGGCCGTACACACACGTCGCTACTAGTTACTCGCTCAGCGGATGAAGTCAATAGAATGTCGATGTGTTCCAGCGAGACTCGCAGGCGAGTAGGCGAGCACTGTACAAGCGATGTGATGTGGGCG
>NC_085874.1:27303950-27311450 GCF_034702125.1 Engraulis encrasicolus
TCTTTGGATTAAAACTGGCATCACTTTCAAGGGCTGTTTATTACAGTATGTATTAAACATTAATCATCTGGTAGATATTTAAATAATTTAAATCACTTAAAGATTTAAATCAGTTCTTTTATTAACTGGTATAAACCATTACAGTATATAAAGATTAATAGAAGTGGATAACTATGAAATGTTCATGCTGTGCGCAGTGTATTGCTTCTTCCTGACCTCTTGACCTGAGGATAATACATACACACAAACTCACAAACTCACACACGCACGCACGCACGCACGCACGCACGCACGCACGCACGCATGCACACACACACACACACAGCAGACCTACTTACCTGAACATGATCTTTTGTGATCGTCTTTATAGAGTCGATTTTTCCCAAGCTTCATGGCGGAGAAAACACCTTTTCCTGCTCTGGAGGACAACACACGCACACACACACACACACGCGCGCACGCACGCACGCACGCACGCACGCACGCACGCACGCACACACACACACACACACACACACACACACACACACACACACACACACACACACACACACACACACACACACACCATTAAAATCAATGTCTACTGTACAGAACAATAACTGATGAAATACAGTAAAGGGCATCTATATGATAATTTCTGGCTTCCTCTTCCCTCCTCTGCCCAACCCCACCTCACACACAGCAGTGAGGGTCATACCCCAGGGGGGGGCAAAGTAGATGTCCAAAACTTATCAAAATCCCAATGCACAGTATATAGAGCTTGGCAACCTGCCAATACTATAGCTACAGCTCAGAAAGCCGGCAACACAAAGCCACAAAGGAACTAAAAATATTTTTTGTGACCCCCCTCACCCCATATTCTCAGCCATTTTTTTCCCACTGATATTGCTAGACATTCACAGGAAAGCAAACACACATACTTTTCTGCAAAATCCCTTCTGTCCACGACGCCCCTGCTGCATTACCTCCGCGACACCCCCTGGAGCAGTGGCTCCCAAACTTTTTTCTGCGGGGACCCCCTTTTGGGCTATAGAATATTTTCGCGACCCCCCACCCTCCATAGCCTAATCCACCCATAGCCTAGCAATGGATTTCTAGCACTATTAGCTGACAAACTACTAATGGAAAATCTAGCAATATTAATGGACAAAAAATGCCTGTCATTTTTTTTTGTCCATTAATATTGTTAGATTTTCCATCAATGGTTTGCATTTAATATTGCTAGAAATCAACGGGACAGAAACAGCTATTAAACATGTGAATACAAGTCCCTTTTGTCCACAACCCCCCTGCATTACCTCCGCACACCGCTTAGGGGGTCTCGACCCCCGGTTTGGGAATCACTGCCCTAGGGGGTCTGGACCCCCAGTTTGGTAACCACTGCCTTAGTGGAACACACATAGGCTCAAGCCAGGTCTCCTTATACCCCCATGATGACCCATTAGACCTCTGCACAATTACAGTACAGTGCAGCACTTCACATCTCCAGTACCACACCAATGGAGACACTACAGAGAGAAATAATGAGCGTGTGCGTTTACTGTAGGACCCTGGAGACTTCCAGCAGCTCATGCAGCAGGTGATAGTTGCTTTATTATTTACCATGTTTTGACAGTAGTGCTCAGTGGGGGACATATGCGTTCCCATGCATGTCTACTGTATGTAACGTATAAGAGAGAGAGAGAGAGAGAGAGAGAGAGAGAGAGAGAGAGAGAGAGAGAGAGAGAGATTACACAATTATGAATTCCTTACACTTTTAATTTACATTGACATAGAGCATAGAGGCTCTCGAAGGCAAAGCATTCCCATTCTCAATCTAATCTACCAAAACAAATCCATCTGATTTAATCTCTTTCTCTTTATCATCTCATTTATCTTCTAGTAGACAGACCCCCGTGCCCTTTCAATCAAAACAAACTGACCAACACTTCCTGACGAAGGCTTCATGCCGAAACGTGTCGAAGTGTTGTAATCATGCTATGCCCAACAAAATAAAGGCATATTAATTACAAAGAAGATGAGTGCCTTGGTATTCCTCAACTCTTTTAAGTCAACTAAGCCTGTCACCAAAGAGCACCATCTTGACTAAAAATTAGCCGTTCCAGCACTCCAACTGGACTTGATTTTACACTAGCGTTGTGGTTTTATAAATTAGTACAATACACATGAAATAAGCTTATACGTATGGCCAAGCCTTATTCAAGCCATCTCTGTTGCATAGGTGCCGGAAAGAGGATGAAGTGGTGCATTTGCATCCCCACTTTTGGGCTCCCTAAATGAGGCTTTCTCAACTTTTACTGCAGACAAATGAAAGGAGTTCAGCAGCAGTAACATTGTTAAGAAAAAAAGAATGAAGGGAAAAAAGCACCACCACTTTAAAACTCATTCCTGCGCCCTTGCTTTGTTGTCTGAGGGTCCTAAAGCAACGTTTGCTGGAATATGTTACTTCCCCACCTTCCCTCGAGTTAAATTATTGAGTCTGGGTCTTCTAGCCATTCTCTGAGCCTGGCAGTGCAAATTTTACCTCCGAGCTGTTATGACATTACTGGTAGTTCCAAGGTAGCATCCCTGAGGGAATGATACATGCTAGCTTGGAGGTGCAAGTTGGGCCTCCAGAGTTTAAAAGAAAAAACAGCTGGAAGAACAGGATAATGTAAAAGTCAATTATTTAACACAAGGGGAGGTGGGAAATTAGCATATCTCCAGACATGGTGGAATGTCGCTGTAAGTAACAGATTTAGCAACAGCTCAGAAACAGACCACCACAACAAGTAGGTTATATACATGTACAAATGTTTCTGCATTTAGGCCTTTTCACCTCATGTATCCACCTTATTACCATGCCCACTAACCCTGCCCATTTCATCGTTTTCCGTGCTTACAGGTCTGCTAGCTATGTTTAGGCTTTCCCTTTTGAAAGATTCAGCACTAGCAACCGCTAGAAAAATAGTAATGGCACCGCCCTTGTAAGGATAATGAGCTGGATATCTCTTAATCATTTCATTTCATTTCATTTCAATTCTCTGTTACAGTTGTAGCCTGTGGTATGTGTTTCCTGTTCTGTGTGGCTGCCCCTTTTCCTCCTCCAATCCAATCAACTGGCTGAGATCTTGGGAGTGGCCTGATTGACAGCATTTGAACCTTTTAATCAAGTCCTGATGAAAGCTGGATGATTGGGACGCTCCTGTGGGAGTTTTCTTTTGGGGGACTGCTGGCATATGCCTCTCCAGCCTGCAATTTGTGTTTGATTCAGGATTTGGACTTTGTGTGTGTGTGTAACGTTATGCTTGTTTATTGCCTTTGTCTTCATGTAATGGTAAATTAATCCCTCTGGTTGGGATTTCTTTTAAAGGCTGTTTCGGCTAGCCTTAACTAGCCAGCCTAAACTACGTACAAACACTACTATGCCAGAATACACTTTTCCTATTATAGTCCAGTTCACCAGGCTAGTTTTTTGGTATCAGTATGGCTAAGTGGTTTTGTAGTTCACCCCAGTGATAGTGTTGAAGCATAAGATCCATTCACCCCTCCCTTTCTTACTTGCATATCATTTTTGTTTTTGTCACACTCATCACATGCTTTCTTTTTCACCACTCTTTTCCCCTCCCTCTCTCATCATTATCTCATACTAGTTCAACCCCCACTCCACCCCCTCTCCTATCCTTCTCTGTACATTGGCATAAGCTTACAGTGTAGTACTACTTACACTAGCTCAGCCCCCACCCCCATCCCCTCTCCATTCACACCCCGCAGCCCCCTAAAATCCAGCTGAATGGAAACTGTCCCAGATAAGGATCTCAGGGGGGGAACTGCCAGTTCGTCTCACTCCAGGACCCCTGGCACTGAGCGTTGCAGGGTCTCTTGTGACAGCGCAGATATTATTTGGATCGGGTATCAGCAGCAGAACAATGCTGCTATTCCACCACTGATTGTGCCGACAAATGAGCACGCTTAATTATTAATCACACGGCATGCGACAACGCGGGTCTGAGAGAGGAGATGAAAGGATTTGAGCTTGGCTCACACATGCTGTTCTGGTCGCTCTGTGATCGTCTCAAAAAAACAAGTGGAAAATCCTATAACTGAAGCATTATCAATTGCCCAAACAGGCAGTGGAAAATCCGCTGAATCTTATCAAAACATGTGCTACAAAGTATTACATTTGAACACCTACATTGACGATTGATGTCTTTATGGGTATAAGTTCTGCTGTTATTGTTGTTACTTTTTTATTAGGTCTATTATTGTTTTCATCATCATTACCACTATCAGGCACTGTTGAAAATTGATTGATTGTCTTATAAATATTCCACTCAAGTAATGTAAATGTATTATAATTATTTCTACTATTGATATGGCTGTTGATGATTTTATTATTAGTATTATTATTATTACATTGTTGTCCATCAACATCATTACTAGGGCTGGGTTCAAAAGATCGAATCACGATCCAATATCGATTCACTTTCGAAAAGTGTGATATCGAGTCACAACTTTGTAGATAGGCCTAGATCTTTTGCATATTATTATAGGCGCTATTTTCTCAACCACATCTGTAGCTCTCTTCCACATTCATGGTTCAAGTAAATAGTGCGAGTCTTTTTCCACTTGTCTCTCATACCAAGTTTACCACTTCTTTCTCTCATAGGTATTTCATGTTTGTGAGGCCATCAAAGGCTGAGATCTTAAGGTTTTTATAGCCGGTCTTAGAATTCTAGGCATAAATGGGTTAAAGAGACAAACAACCCAGCAATACAGAAGACTGATAGCGAATCAAATCGGATCATGGATCGAACCTTCTGGATCGGAATCCAGTCGATCCAGGAAATCAATCGGATCGATTCCCAGCCCTAATCTTTACCATTATCAGGCACTATTATTCCCATAACTCATTTTTTTTAGAAATAGAGATTTAACAGTTGCCAATTCTGGAGCTGCAGCATAGAGTACTATAGTAGTAATATGTGGAAAATAAGTTAGTTACAGCTGTAACCTGTTTGCTATTATTACATCTGTTAACCTGTCTTGGTCCAAAGAGCATGGAAATTGTTTAACACATTCTTTTCTAGATAAACATGTAACACATTTTACTTTGTGAAGCTTCAAGGAAAATGAGTCCTATTCGGCATCTTTCCATTCCAATAACGCAAATAATTTTAGCACTCTTCATAAACAACATTGCAGACTGTAACTTAGCAACTACGGGAAACTGCAGTGAAAGGCTAGAACAATAATAAGATAATCATAACAGTCTTGTATGCTTTGACACCACAACTAATTACATTTGCTTAATATGGCTCACAGAAAATAAATGCAGCCCATAGCAATATTACATAAGTGTCATCATCAAGCACGTACCTGTCAGTGCAGGAGGAGGCTGAGCTACTGTAGATGCAGTCACACACAGCTGGCTCTCATACACAGTGTACTGAGTGACACTCGCCTTCAGACAAGAGCAGCAGGGACAGAATCCCTGTGTGTGTGTGTGTGTGTGTGTGTGTGTGTGTGTGTGTGTGTGTGTGTGTGTGTGTGTGTGTGTGTGTGTGTGTGTGTGTGTGTGTGTGTGTGTGTGTGTGTGTGTGTGTGTGTGTGTGTGTTACATCACCTGACAGTCTCTCTCTCTCTCTCTCTCTCTCTCTCTCTCTCTCTATAACTGAAGCATCTCTCTCTCTCTCTCTCTCTCTCTCTCTCTCTCGCTCTCAGAAACTGTCCAAACAAACAAACTTGACCTGAGGGGACCTCAGAGACAGAGAGACACACCAACATGTACAGTGCACACATACTGTACACCCAGTTAACAAGCTTACATGCACACAGACAACACTACATTACGTGCACAGAACACCAACACACATCACTACCCCAAACCTTTTCAATTATTGATGAATGTTTATTACACACTTATATAGGCCCCACAGTAGATAAAGTCTCCTACAGTCTCCACTCTCCACAGTCTCCTACTAGGGTCTACTTGGGACCTCAGCAACACTTTTCCAGTAGTATAAAGAATACTTGCTCTGTTGTCTTTGGTACTTTCAACTTGCAAGCACAAGGCATAGAGCATCATTTTGAGCAATAAAGTCAATCAAAGCTCTTCTTTTTATACAGTAAAATGCATTTGTGATCTTGAAATGCAGTGCAAATACCGTAAAATGCATTTATGATCTTAACTATTTATAACTCTTTCTGAAACTTGGAAAAAGGCCCCCATTCGATGATTGGGTTCCAAAACTCAGGCAAAATATTTGGCAACGGTTTCCATGCTGACTAGCATGACCAGCAGATCTGGGGTCCGTTTCTCGAAAGCGTCTTTGCTATCGTCGTTAGCAAAGTCCTTCGTACCAGCGACTCAACTTTCTCTTGACAGCGACGCTCACCACTACATCCAAGGGAATGGTAAGATGGTCTTAAGACGGTCTTATGACGGTTAGCAATGACAAGAATCGAGAAACGGACCCCTGAATGGGCGTGTAAGACTCCCAGGCTAACCAACAACAGCAGGGCATCATTAAGTGAAATTAAGCTATACCACCAAATTAGGCTATACCACCATAAACCACTACCACACCACTTCTGGGAATCGGCCCATTTTACACCTGCCCTGGAGCTCAATAATTGACTTTTACCTCTCTTGTTCTTCAAGCCGTTCTCTTACTCTGATGACGCTACTTGTAGTTCCAAGCTCGCAATTATCATTGATAATTGGGAACTGCTAGCTGCTAGCTGATCACACACGATTTAATTATATCTGCTAGCTTGGAGGTAGAATTTGCATGGCCAAACTCAATTATGTAACTCAAGGGAAGGTGGAAAATGAGCTCCAGAAATGGTGCGGAATAACTTTTAGTAAGGTGATATGACACAGTGACAATATTACAGACACATTATCATATTCACCCATACATGGAAGACTCTGCACCAAAACAAATGTCATGGTCTTGAAAATCCATGTTATAACAAATGAGTTCGTCCAAAGAAAACATGTGTCACATGACAAGATGGTAGCAAGACAAAACAAGTGACACTACATGCTCATAAAATGAAAATAAGATTGTGTATGTGTGTGCGTGTGTGCGTGCGTGCGTGCGTGCGTGCGTGCGTGCGCGTGTTCATGAGTGTGTGCACATGTTTAGACTTGTATTTCAGAGGTGGAAATTGACATATTTATATCTATTTACCAGCAACTGAAAAATACAAGTCACTTCACAGTAAATAATGACTCTGCATTGGACATCTAACAAACACTTTTATATTTAATGTGTTAGTGTGTGTCTATACATTTTGTCAGAGGATGCGCTCAACTTCTTGTTATGAAGGAGCGGCGTCAAAAAAAGTAGTCTTCAAGTTTTGTCAGAGGACACGCTCAACTTCTTGTTATGAAGGAGAGGCGTCAAAAAAAGTAGTCTTCAAGTTTGGTCAGAGGACGCGCTCAACTTGTTGTTATGAAGGAGCAGCGTCAAAAAAAGTAGTCTTTAAGTTTTGTCAGAGTACGCGCTC